>NW_026068169.1:144328-239991 GCF_014885135.2 Alexandromys fortis | reverse complement strand
TGACTATTAATCTATATAATTCTCAATATCTATCTAACTTAAAGACTAAGACAATAAACGACTGTGAAACAAATGAGGGCAATGACCTCCAAATATAAACAATGTACAAATATACATTGCAGTATGGTAAATATATATCAATACACAAACAATATATAAGTATCTTAATCAGAGGTAGAAATGTACACTGCAATATGGTAAATATATACAATATATATATCAATACAATATATGTCAATACATAAAAAATATTTTAAACAGAGGCAGAAACATGCATGCATAGTCAATATAATTTAACTTTGTATCAATATACAAGAATCGATACCAATATATTTGTCTAAAAACAGTAACTCACAATTAACAAATCTATTATCCCATCATCCCTCCTTTTTTTTTTCAAAATGATCCCTGAGCTTATAAAATTCCTCCCCCAACCCTCAACCGTATACTAATTATAATCAACCCCTAAATGATGTCCCTAAACCCAAGGGCAAACTTTACTGGGAGAGGGGACTTCGTCCTCTAGAATTACTTCCACCTGTCATGGGGGTGACATTCTTTCTGGGGGATCCTGTGAAAGTAAAATGATGGTTAAATTTCAAGATCAATGTCTTTTAAAATTGCAAATAGTCTCTGAGTATTTTGTGCAGGTCTGGCCAAAATGTTGTATAAGATGTGCACCATTTCAGCTAACCAAGTTGGAACTGTCTTGTGCAGCTGGTACCCAAAGCAGGTCTTGTAGTAGCACTATCAGTATCATGACGTCATATCAATAAGGTGGAGTTGTTGTTATGGGGCCCCATCTTCTTCCTGGAAACTTCAAATGTCACTTCAGGAAAAACTCATTGTTCATTGTGAAAGACTTAAACATTAATCATATAGGCATATATAGACACACACACACATATATATTCAATGAAAGGCATGATAGATATATTCAATGAAAAGTATGATAGATATGAAAAAAAGCAAAGATGTTTTCTACACTCATATTTCTTTCTGTCCCATATCATGGTTCTTGACATGAGACAGAAACTCCAGAAACTCTGGGTTTTTCTCTTACCAACAGGCTTAGAATTGGAGAGGGACTGAGCCATAGTCCAACTTCAAAACCAGCTCGATATATTTATGAATAAATGCACATTAATACATATTTAAATATAAGAGTAGAATAATTTTACTTACGAGACCTGTTTGATTTTCTTGTTGATTCTTATTGGGTTGTAAATAGTTTCCATCTGTCAGTACTTAAACATCCAGGGTCCCTTGAATTTTTTGAAGATGGGTGTTTTCCTGCAGAGATAAGAAGAGAACCCTGCCCCCGTACTATATGTTTTTCTTACCACATGTATGAATATCATCATTGTGGATGAGCTGTCATTTCTCCAAGAGAAATTCTAGTCTCTTTTCCATCTTAATTTGTGTGTGTGCGCGTGCGTGTGAGCGCTCATAGCTAATGACAGTATTTGCTTTATTCTCTTCTATTAACAGACCAAACAAAATTAAATTGGCCCCCCTCCCATTTTTTTAACCTGGCAAATTTTAGGTATCATATTTTCTCTGACACATGTTATTACATACTATTTATTACTGGAGCTTAAGTTTGTGGGAAGAATGGAAGAGAAGAAATAAAGAAGCATATCCATAGCCGATAGACTATATGAGAGTCCCTAACAGGCCTCCACCCAGATCTTGAGAAGAAAGTGTGATAGATTCCTACTCTTTGCTCTGAACACATAAGTATCTGAAGACAGAATTCCTGAGTAAAAGGCTAGGTGCTGGTGAGGTAACAAGAACTTTCTGTCCCTGAGATTGCTTGGTACTCATTTCTTTATTTTAGGTTCTGACAAAGAGATTGATGTGATTGATGTGGCCCGTCAGGCTGACTGCAAGATGAAACTTGGTGATTTTGTGAAATATTATTACAGTGGAAAGAGGGAAAAAGTCCTCAATGTCATTAGTTTGGAATTCTCTGATACCAGGTAAGAGGGGAAAGGTAACAAAAACTTTTCTTTCTAACAAAAGCCTGATTGTCTAAAACTTGTAGATATACTTGAATTTATATTTTGGTTTGTTTCTTCCTTTGGTGTGGGAAGGTGGTATATACTTTGTAGGGTATTGATTCAACTTTATTAATACCTAAGCCAATTTGTTCTCCAGTTTTTCTTTTTTTTCCTTTTCCTTCCTCCCTTCCTCCCTTCCTTTCTTTCTTTCTTTCTTTCTTTCTTTCTTTCTTTCTTTCTTTCTTTCTTTCTCTCTTTCTTTTTGAGACAGGGTTTCTCTATATAGTCCTGGCTATCCTGGAACTCGCATCATAGAGCAGGGTGGCCTCGAACTCACAGAAATCTGCCTGCCTCTGCCTCCCGAGTCCTGGGATAAAAGGCATGTACGTACTACCACCACCTGACTCTCCTCCAATTTCTAACATTAACTAGATTGTACAGTATCTACTTAATTTGTCTCCTTCATTTTAAGGCATCTTTCTTTGAACTCTTTCTAGTATTTATATTTTTTACCTTGTTACTGTCCTAACTGAAGGATAAGCCCTCAGTTTCTGGAAGGAGATTCTAAAATCTAAAAATTAAATATAAGTAGTTTTTCTAAAGATAGGTTGCCTGTGTTTAAAAGTGAAAGGTTATAATCTTTAAAATATTCTGTCTATACTTATATACTCAGAACTGTGGTGAATACCAAGAAATTATGGCATACCTTTTTGTTATTAGAAAACTTACTGGTTATTGAGATAATTTTAAAAAGTTAGATTTGCAAGAAGATGCAAAAATAGTGTACAGTAAGGTCCTATGTACTTTTCAGTTTCCCGCAGTGGTAACATGATCATTATATTAAAACCCTTACTGTTGCTTTTAAGATTAAAGAATCTAAAGATATTTAAAAGCTATAGTTGCTTTATATATCACTTCGTCCAGAAAGCCTGTGAGATAGCTTTGAGATATGCAGAAAAGGGGAAAAAAACTGGAACACACAGAAAATAAAGCTGAGGGACTAGGTTGCATGTGGATATGTGCTATATACATGAATGCATAATTCTTTGTTTAAATAGTTTGTAGAGATGGACTGCAGAGTTTTCATTGACTTTCATGAAGGTCAAAACAAACAGGAGAGTATAATGTTCTAAAAGATTTGTGAATTTATATAGGATAAAAACAGCCAGATTTATGGAACTGAGCTCCAGGAGGTTTCTGTAGTATAAGGGCTTTTCATAAAGAAGATATCAAGGTAGGGACAATGCAACTATTATAAACTACGTGCTGAATAAGTAGACAAAAAGTGAAATGATAACTATGACAATTTAATAGTAGAAATGAGCACTTTCTACTGGGGAAGGATTTGGAGCTAGGACTTAGGAATCTGATGAAATAAGACTGAAATCAAGACTGGAGAGATGACTTAGCAGTTAAGAGCACTGGCTGCTCTTCCACAGGAACAGGTTCAATACCCAGCACCCATGTGGCAGCTCACAACCATCTATAACTCTGGTTCTAGGGGATCTGACACCTCACATAGACATACATGCAGGCAAAATACCAATGCACTTAAAATAAATGCAAATAAAAATAAAATTAAAAAAAGATTTTAAAAAACTACTGATCAAATTTATAGGAATAAGTGTTATATATACCTTTGGGTTCTGTAGAGAAAATGATTTCTTTTATTTGTCTTATCTGGCCAGGATATTTTATTCAGGCTTAAACTTTCAATTTTCAATCAGTTTACATGTCTTTTCACCTTCTTTACTAGGCTTTCAAACCTTGTGGAAACACCCAAGATTGTTCGCATGTTGTCATGGGTGGAGAACTTGTGGCCAGAGGAAAGTGTGTTTGAGAGACCCAATGTACAGAAGTACTGCTTCATGAGTGTGCGGGATAGCTATACAGATTTTCACATTGACTTTGGTGGCACCTCAGTCTGGTACCATGTGCTTAAGGTAGGAATGAATATGACTTCTGGAGGTAACCAGATGTACCTGCCTTTCATATTCTATTTAGGTAATACTTTAACATAATTAACTCTATCAAGGTTTGTTACTTGGTAGAGGGGCCTCTAATTTTGGTGCTTAAGCAAAAACGCTTTTGAAGGTAGGCATGGTGGCTTTTGCCTTGAATTCCAACACTTGGAGGGTTGAAGCAAGAAGGTTGCCATGAGTTAGAGGTCAGCCTGAGCTACATGATAAATTTCAGATCAGCTTGAGCTACTGTCTCAAAAAAACCTCAAACCAAAACGAAGAACAACAACAAAAAATACATGGTGATGGAGGTAGGCATGCCTAAGAAGGCGCTAGGTGAGCCAGGCAGTGGTGGTGCACACCTTTAATCCCAGCATTTGGGAGGCAGAGGCAGGCATATGTCTGTGATTCAGATGTGTGCCTAGTTGTCAGCCTGGTCTCCATAGGACAGCCAGCGCTGTTAGACAGAGAAACCCTGCCCCCCCAAAAAACAAAAAGAAGGCCCTAGACTGCACCTCAGCACTAAATACTTTTTTTTGAGGTGTGGGGATATAACTTAATGATGTAGTGCTTATTAAGCATGTGCAAGACCCTGGTTTCTTTGTTTTTCTAGCACTGCAGAACTAGTTTGAATTAAAATAGATTCCTTAAGATAGTCCCAACTGTTCCCTATTTAAATGAACTAATTTCTTTTATTTCTAATATTAGAAATTTCTAGTATTTCTATTCTACCAATATGTATGAAAATGTCTGTATTTTCTTTAGAAATTCTTGATAACATGTTTTCTCTCCCCCAAACTTTAATATCTGTACCAAAGAATTCATTTATATGTTTGTGAATTTTGACAATTATATAGCTACTTAATGGCCACAGATAAAACAGACATATTACAGTTCTTTTCAAAGTAATAATTCCTATGATTTTTTTAGTGGGTTGTTATGATTTTATAATTATGGTGGCTATAAAAGATTTTTGCAGTTAGGAAAACATTTCTTAAATAATTTTGACTATTTTCACCACTGTTTATCCCGTTTAATTATCTTATCAGAAGAACCAAGGAAGGAACAGAAAATTTGCTTCATGGTTGTTATGCAAAATGATCATACATCTTCAATTAGTTGTTTTTATTGGTTTATCATGAAGAATTGGAACATGTAAATGAAAATGCTGTTATTCAAGTACATGTTTTAATATTTTCATGGAAAAATACAAGGATAATGAGATGATTTCCTCTGTTCTTTATCCATATTCACAAATGCTTTCATTTTCTTTTTCCAAAGCAAATGAAATAAAGTGACTGTATACTTTTTCCTGAGACATTTGTGAGTAGTTTTAGACATAGTGTCTCTTTATCTCTAATAATTTATTATATAGTTCTTAAGAACAAAAGTATTTCTTAACTAATTACAGGATAGTTATCAAAATCAGGAAATTGATATAATACTATTATTAGCCAATCCGTAAAGACTGTCAATTTTCTCCAGTTGTATAGTACACATATCTATTTTTGTAACAAATATAATAGTTTTCTATGTTTAAATTGATAATATATTAGTTAAGCTACCAGAGTTATCCTTATGCCTAGGTATGTTTTTTTTTCCCCACCAAATTTTGTCTATCAGGTGATTATCCAAGCAAAACACAATTAGGAAATAAAATATTCTTCCAACAGATAATCATCTAATGAAAAATAACCTTTTAGAAGTCCTTGGGCAATTACTAAACTTTTAAAACTAATAACTTTGATTGCAGGTGTGAGAAGGAACACTGTGTAACTGGCATTTAAAGGCATATTCAATTTTTTTCTCATCAGTAATATGGCCTTAAATTCTAGGACTAGTAGTATTGATCTTACCTAGAAAGGCTATTTTTCATTTGGTATTATATCTGAAATAAGAGTAAGAGAAAAAAGAGTAAGCACTTTTCATTCCTACAGGTCATTCTTGAGTCCCTCTAGAGGAGAGGATGGGAGGATGGGAAAGGCAGAAAGAAGGGAGATAGTGGCACTGTACCAAATCATGCCCGTAATTTAATCTCATTATGTGAGATCTCTTTTTCTCATCATCTGAGAGGTTAAGAACTAGACCTCAGGAAAATTTATACTGTGGCCAGTTTTGATTTAAATACCTCCTTCAAGTTGTTTTCATAAGTTTGAAGAAAATTTCAGCAGTGGATAAAAATGATATAAAAATTGGGAAATGGGTCTGGAATACTGCTATAGTTGTGAAGGATGGGAGAGAGATTTGGCCCTTTGGAACATCTCTTATCCCAGAAGGACTTTGCTTGACATCTTTGTTATGGTATCTTTTTTTTTTTTAGGGTGAGAAGATCTTCTACCTGATCCGCCCCACAAATGCTAATCTGACTCTCTTTGAGTGTTGGAGCAGTTCCTCTAATCAGAACGAGATGTTCTTTGGTGACCAGGTGGAAAAGTGCTACAAGTGTTCTGTGAAGCAAGGACAAACACTTTTCATTCCTACAGGTCATTCTTGAGTCCCTCTAGAGGAGAGGATGGGAGGATGGGAAAGGCAGAAAGAAGGGAGATAGTGGCACTGTACCAAATCATGCCCGTAATTTAATCTCATTATGTGAGATCTCTTTTTCTCATCATCTGAGAGGTTAAGAACTAGACCTCAGGAAAATTTATACTGTGGCCAGTAGGTAGTGTGGTTGTCTGTGGAGGCTGCACATGACAGAGCAGGCAAGAGGAGGATGATTGACCTCTTTATACTGGATTGATGTAAATTGGGTATAGATAGATGGAGTCAGCCCTGTGACTCTAGGGATAATAACTTCAAGGCTGATGTTCTAGTCAACAACGTTGAATGACCCAGGATAGAAACATTCTTTCTTAATAGTTCATGCCTGGGTTTTACTTCTTGAATTCTTAGGTCTCACGTAGGTCTGAATTTGTATTTTGCTAGGCAGGTGTTATACTGAGTTATATCCTGAGCCAAGTATGTACATTATTTTTGAAGAAATAGCCCTGTTGTCTCAATTTTGGGAGAGTTGATATCTGGAATCTAATTGAGTCTTCTATGAACAAGGTATCTCTGTCCAATTTAAATGTTCCTTGATTTTTTTAATCAGGATTAACATTGAATTTTCTTGAAATGTAGAGTGAAAATATTTATTGAATGAGAGCATAGTGAAACACACCTGGAATCTTAGGTACTTGGGATACAGAGGCAGGAGGATTGTGTTTTCAAGGCCAGTCTGGGCAATTTAGTAAAACTCCATTTAAAAACAAAACAAAATAAATATTTTAAAGATTTTGTTACTGTTTTCTGAGATAAGATCTCACTCTAAAATTCAGGCTGGCCTTGAACTCACAGAAATTTACTTGCCTCTGCCTCCCAACTGCTGGGATTAAAGGCATGAGTTACCTTGTTCAGCTAATGATAAACGAACAAATGACTGGATTTCTCTTGTGAAATTACATGGACCTGAAAAGTTGGGGAGAGTTTTAATTTAGCATTTAATTTCTTTAACTTTATAAGGTTCTTTCTTTGCATTATCTAGCCCATGTTGCTTTTACCAGCAAAGCCATTTTGCCAGCCCCTATCCACTCCACAGAGAGGGTAAGGCCCTCCCTACTATATCTAGGCTGAAGAAGGTTTCTATCCAAAGAGAATAGGTTCCCTAAAAGCCAGTACATGCAGTAGGGATAAATCCTGGTGCCACTGCCAATGGCCCCACTGTCTGCCCCAGCCATACAACTGTCAGCCACATTCTATGGTACTATGCTGGTTCCTTTTCCTGTCTGGCTGGAGTTGGTGAGCTCCCATTAGCTCAGGTAAACTGTTTAGTGGGTGCTCCCATCATGGTCTTGACCTCTTTGCTCATATTCTCACTCCTCCCACTCTTCAGCTGGACTTTGGGAGCTCAGCTTAGTGCTCTGCTGTGGGTCTCTGCCTCTATTTCCATCAGTTGCTGGACAAAGGTTCTATGGTGACATTTAAGGTATTCATCAGTCTGACTACAGGGCAAGTCAAGATTGGGCCCTCTCTCCACCATTGCTTAGGATCTTGCTGCACTGCTGGTGCGGCCTGGGTGCCGAGAGGAGGTTTCTTTTCAGGTGGAAGAACAGCAACCTTTATTTTTCCCAGAACTAAAGCCTTTTATACCTCTACTGCTTCTGTGGAGACCCAGGGGCCAGAAAGAACACAAACATCCTTGTCAATTACAGACCACAAGGAAGTTCCGGTGTTGGTGTGTGGAGGCGGTGAGGGCAGCTGGATCACAACAAGGTCTTAGCTGGGGTCATTCTTGTGGATTCCTGGCCGTTTCTCTAGATCCAAGTTTCTTTCTAACCCCATAATGTCTCCCTCAATCAAGCTATCTTTTTCTTTGCTCTCACCTCTGTCCTTCCTCCATCTCGACTATCCCATTCCCTCAAGTTCTCACTGCTCCCCTTCTCCCCTCCTCTTGCCCTGCCCCCTCCCTTCTCCCTCCACCCCCTGCTCCCAATGTTCTCAGGAGATCTTGTCTATTTCACCTTCCCAAGGGGGAAACAGTTACTTTTTTTGTTTTTCTCCCAGGCTGTTGACAACAAATTTTTTACTATGGGCTTGCCTCTTTTGAGTATTATATGTGTGTGTGTGATTGTGTTCCATAAAATGTATTGTTGTCTTTTGTTTGTTCTTTTTTCACTCAGCATATTTTCAGAGTTCATGTCACAGCATTTGTTGTCAGTTTAATAGTTTTTGAGATGGGATCTCATTTAGCCCAGGCTGGTCCTGAACTTAGCTGTGTAGCTGAAGTTGGCCCTGAACTATTGATTCTTCTGCCTCTACCTTCTCTGAGTGGTGGGATTCCAAGTGTTTACCCCCTACCGTTTTCTCTTTAGACAGCTTTATGTGATCTTGGGATTTGCTCTGTAGTCCAGCCTCACCTCAAACTTGAAATATTTTGTCAGCTTCAAAAGTATGTGATTACAAGCATGTGACACCTTACTTTACCACTTTGATTTTTTTTATGACAAAACAGTCTCCCCCCCCCCCCCAACAGAGTCTCATGTACTCATATTTGCTGTGTAGCCATGGATAATCTTGAACTTGCCTCCATCTCCTTGAGTACTATGGTTATAGGCTTGTACTACCATGCCTAATTTTTGCATTTATGTAGTGCTAGAAATCAAATACAAGGCTTTGCTCATGCTAAGCAAGACCTCTACCAGCTACAACTGGAACTACAACTCCAGTCCCTGCAAAATAGTATTATATTATATGAATATGCTATATATTTCCCTTTTCTTTTTTTATTGATTTTATTGAGCTACACATTTTTTTTTGCTCCCCTCCCCTTCTCTCCCCTTCCTTTCAACCCTCTCCCAAAGTCCCCATGCTCCTAATTTACTCAGGAGATCATGTCTTTTTCTACTTCCCATGTAGATTAGATCTATGTATGTCTCTTATGGTCCTCATTGTTATCTAACTTCTCTGGGATTGTGATTTGTAGGCTGGTTTTCTTTGCTTTATGTTTAAAAACCACCTAAGAGTGAGTATATATAATGATTATCTTTCTGGATCTGGGTTACCTCACTCAACATGATGTTTTTAGCTCCATCCATTTGCCCGCAAATTTTAAGATGTCATTATTTTTTTCTGCTGTGTAGCACTCCATTGTATAAATGTACCACATTTTCCTTATCCATTCTTTGGTAAAGGGGCATTTAGGTTGTTTGCAGGTTCTGGCTATGACAGGCAATGAACATAATTGAGGACAAGTCCTTGTGGTACGATTGATAATCCTTCAAATATATACCCAAAAGTGGTATTACTGGGTCCTGAGGAAGGTTGTTTTCTAATTTTCTGAGAAATCACCATACTGATATCCAAAGAGGCTATACCAGCTTGTAGTCCCACCAGCAATGCAGAAGTGTTCCCTTTACCCCACATCCTCTCCAGCATAAGTTGTCATCAGTATTTTTGATCTTGGCCTTTCTTACAGGTGTAAAATGGAATCTCAGAGTTGTTTTGATTTGCATTTGTCTGATGACTAAGGATGTTGAACATTTCCTTAAGTGTCTTTTAGCCATTTTAGATTCCTCTGTTGAGAGTCCGTCTGTCCTTCCTTCCTTCCTTCCTTCCTTCCTTCCTTCCTTCCTTCCTTCCTTCCTTCCTTCCTTCCTTCCTTCCTTCCCACAGGGTGTCTCTGTATAACAACCCTGGCTGTCCTGGAACTCATTGTGTAGACCAGGCTGGCCTTGATCTCACAGAGATCTGCCTGCCTCTGCCTCCCGAATTCTGGGATTAAAGGCATGTGCTACCACTGCCCAGCTTACTTTTGTATGTGTGAAACACCTTAGAGTTTTTAACAGAATCATATTAGGAACCTTACTAGTGGCTACACTACTGAAGAAAATCTGTCTTTATCAACCATTAGCATATAAATTTTCAAAGGGAAGGATGACCCCATGAACACTTCATCCTTCTGTGACTGCATGTTAGAGACCCCAATCTCGTACACAAGTAATCACAGCTGCTGTGAGTTTGAATGGGGAAAAAAGTGAACAGCCTTGTCATGCCTTGATAAACTATTCCATACTGCTCATCTGCTTCCTCCAACCACATTTTGTTTGTTTTTATTTACATTTGCATTGTTTCTATTTTCTTTTTTATCTTGGTACTGGGGATTGAATGCAAAGCCTTGAGAATGCTATGTAAGTACTCTACCACTGAGCTATTTCTACAGCCACTATTCATTTTTTTATCCTACTTATTTTATTATTTTTTTGAGACAGGATCCCATTAAGTTGCTCAGGTTGGTACTGAGCTAACTGCATAGTCTAGTCAGGCCTCAGCTTCCTGAGCAGCTGGGGTTATTGTTACATGAGGAGCGGGACTCCTTGTTTATCCCAGCCACCCAGCTAGCTTACACACGAAATAACCACACAGAAACTGTATTAATTAAAACACTGCTTGGCCATTAGTTCTCACTAATTGGCTAACTCTTACACATTAGTTTAACCCATCTCCATTAATGGCAGTGGCTTACCGGAGATTCTAACCAGCGTCGGTTTGATGTGGAGGATCCATGGCTTCTCTGTCTCCGTGTCTTCCATGGCCCTTCCTCCTCCAAGCATTCAATTCTGTTTTCTCTGTCTACCTAAGTTCCACCCTATCAACTAGGCCAAGGCAGTTTTCTTTATTCATTAACCAATGATAGCAAGGCACAAACAGAAGGAACTCCTACACCAGATTATAATTATGTGTCAGACATCCTAGCGTGGAATAAATTTGGCTATTATGAACAATGCTACTATGAGTATTTGTGTACACTGTTATTGTGCCAATATAGTGAATTGAATATTCCCAATGGAAAATCTGGAATCCAACCAGCCAGTGGTGATGCATGCCTTTAATCCCAACACTTGGGAGTCCAAAAGTATATAATAGTCTGAAACCCCCAAATCATGTTTTATGAGTTTATTTTCTGATTGCAGTGTATGTACACAGTTCGCTGTGTATGCACAAGTGTATGTTGGTGTGTATGCACATGGGAATCCAGAATTTGACATCAGCTGTCTTCTACAGTTGTCCTTCACCTTATTTTTTTTTAATTATAGTGTTTTTGTATGAGTCTTTTTCCTACATGTAAGTATGTGTGTCAAATGCTTGCCTTGTCCGCCTGGAGCCCTGAATTAAGCAATTGAATCCCTTGGAACTGGAGTTACAGACAGTCGTGAGCTACTATGTGGGTGCTATGGATTGAAGCCAGGTTCTCTGGAAAAGTCGCCAATCTTCTTAATCCCCAAGCCATTTATCTCTACCCCATCACCTTATTTTTATTTACTTATTTTGATTTTCTTGAGACAGGGTTTTTCTGTAGCTTTGGAGCCAGTACTGGAACCAGTTCTATAGACCAGGCTGGCCTTGAACTCACAGAGATCCACCTGGCTCTGACTACCAAATGCTGGGATTAAAGGCGTGCGCCACCACTGCCCAGCCCATTACCTTATTTTTGAGACATAATTTCTCACTAAACTAGACTAGCTGTAACAAGTCTGACAAGTCCTTCTTTCTCCAAGTTCCCCAGTGCTGGAGTTACAGTCATACTGCCATGCTTAGATTTTTACATGGATGCTTGGCATCTGAATTTAGGTCCTTGTTCTTGCATGATAAGTACTTTACTGACTGAGACTTTTTGAGAGTCAAAGCAACTCTGCAAATAGAAAATTTCACATCTGACTAATGTGATAGGGTCATGCTCAAAGACATAAGTGCATTAAAGTATGTAAAATTTCCTTCAGGCTGTTTGTTTAAAGTACATTAGAATCATAAATAATTTGTTTAGACTTGGGTCTCATTCCCAGAATAACTCTTTTTATCCTCAAGATATCTATGTATTTGCAAATATTCTTTTACTGTACCTATATCAGATATGTTTTCAAAAATTTCTTCAGTTTGTTTTTTTGACATTATTTTTAATACATTAGAAACTGATTTATTGACAATTCCATACACACACATATATGTATATATATATATATATATACTTCATTCATGCCCCCATTATCTTCTGTTATCCTCTTCCTCTGCTGAATTCCTTTTTTCAAACAAGTATTCCTCCTAGTTTCACATCTGTGTATGTGCTCCTGCATTTAATGAGGGTTGCTTAAATGAGGGTTGTTTACATGAGCATGGAAGATTATTTTACCAGTGACTGTGTCTCCCTCTCTCTCTCAGCAGCCATTAACTACCTAGAGCTCCTCTTTCTGAAGAGTTGAGTCTTTTGACATTCTTTGATAGTGTCTTATAAAACATGAAAGTTATGAATTCTATCCAGTTCATCTGTTTTTTCTTGTCCAGTTTCTTTTTCTTTGTTTGCTCATGTTATTGGTATCCTATATACTGTCATAATGGTTTACAGGGTGGTTTGTGGGTTTTTTGGTTTGTCTCACTCAGGTTGTACTCAATCTTACTGTATAGCTAGCCACCAGGCCTCAAACCTGTGACCTTGCTGCCTTAGCTTTTTGATCTTATATACTTATATAATATATATGATATATATACTTATATCTCTATAAGTGTTGGTAACTCAAGGTCATGAATACTTATAAATATTTTGTAGGGTTTTTATTTGGAGACATTGTCTCCCTCAGATTATATTTTGTCTGCTTTGTACTTTAGCTAGCCTCAAACCTGTCATTTTCCTGCCTTAGCTTTCTGAGTATGTGTCACAGTTTCCATTTTAGTTTTGGCTCTTATATTTGATCTTTTTTATTGATTTTGAGTTTGTTTTTATATATAGTTTGAGGTGAGGATCTAGTTTCATTCTTCAGCCTGTTAGCATCCAGTTGTTCCAGACTATCCTGAAAATTATTCTTTTCTCACTGAATTGTCTTGATCTCTGTCTCAAAAATTGCTTGATCTGAGGTTCAAGTTGTAGTTCAGTGGTAGAGTGCTTCCATAGTATGTTCAAGGCCCTGGGCTTGCTCCCCTGTATTGCAAAACCAAAAAATCACATGGAAAAAAAATCAGGACAAGTCAGTTGACCATATGTGCATGTATATGTTGGATCTTAAATCTTCCGATGTTTTATATGTCTGTTCTTATGATAATGTATAATTCTTTGATTACTATACATTTGTAGTAAGTTTTGAAGTTGGGAATTGTCAGTCCTCTAACTGTGTACATCTTTTCCAAGGTTGGTTTGTTAGGATCCCTTGAATTTTCATAGGAATTTTTAGGTTTCGAACTTGTGGTGGTTTTTAGTGGCTTATTTGCTTTAGTTTTTTGTTTGTTTGTTTTAGTGGTTGCATACATATACATATACATACATACATATATATATATAGAGAGAGAGAGAGAGCGCGCACGCCTGTCATAGATTACTGGTATTGATGTTTTACCAGTTCGAAGGGTTTTTGTTATACCTAGAGGCATAAAAAAACAGTTTGAATCTGATGGCTTTCAGATAATAACTGGGGTAGTAACAAATCCAATCACAGCATGACCAGTTTAGGCTATGTATCTACCACTGCCAAGAGTCTTAGCTGAGGCCATGTTTGTAGAGGAGAGTTTCTCTTGTATCAGACTTCAACCTGAAAAGCCCCCCTTTCCAGTCTTCTCTGTCAGCACTCTCCTTTTCCACCAACCCCTCAATCAGATCCCTTCTGTTTCTATGTTGAATTAGGAGCGGCAGGGCTGCGTTCCTGGCACCCGGCCGCCCGCATGGCTAGCTTATGCCCGAAATAATTACACGGAAACTGTATGTTTTTAAACACTGCCTGGCCCGGCTAGTTCCAGCTTCTTATTGGCTAGCTTATACATATTGTTCTAACCCATTTCTAATATTCTGTGTAGCCCACGAGGTGGCTTACCAGGGAGGATCTTAACCTGCGTCTGTCTGGAGTGGGAGAATCATGGCGACTCCCTGATTCAGCTTCTTTTTCCCAGCATTCTGTTCTGTTTACTCCACCTACCTAATTTTCTGTCCTATGAGGGCCGAGGCAGTTTATTATTAACCAATGAAAGCAACAGATAAGATACAAGACCCACCTCCATCATTTCTATGCCCGTCTGCCACCAGTACACTCAGGAAATCACTGTTTCCCTTTCTCAGGAAGATCCATGTGTCCATCCTTGGTCCCTCCTTGTTACTTAGTCTCTCTGGGTCTGTGCATTGTAGCATGGTTATCCTTTACTTTACAGTTCACTTATGAGTGAGTACATACCGTGTTTATCTTTCTAGGTGGGTTACCATCCATTTGCCTTCAAATTTTCTGATGTCATTATTTCTGACAGCTGAGTAATACTCTTGTATAAATGTACCAACTTTCCTTTATCATTCCTTGGCTGAAGGACATCTAGATTGTTTCCAGATTCTGGCTATTACAAATAAAACATAGTTGAGCAAGTGTTTTTGTGGTATGATTAAGCATCCTTTGGCTATATGCCCAAGATACAGCTGGATCTTGAGGTAGGTTCCCAATTTTCTGAGAAACTGCTGTATTGATTTTTTTTCCAAAGCGGCTGTACAAGTTTGCATTCCCACCATTGCTCCATATCCTCTTCAGCATAAGCTGCCATTTGTGTTTTTGATAGGTGTAAGATGGAATCTCAAAGTCATTTTGATTTGCATTTCCCTGATGGCTAAAGATGATGAATACTTCTTGAAGTGTTTCTCGGACATTTGAGATTCTTCTTTTGAGAATTCTCTTTTTAGATCTATCTGTACCCTGTTTTTTTTTAAAATTATTTGTGTTTTGATGTCTAGTTTCTTGAGTTCTTTATGTATTTAGGAGATCAGCCCTCTGTCAGATGTGGGGTTGGTGAAAATATTTTCCCATTCTGTTGACTGCCATTCTTTCCTATTGACAGTGTCCTTTGCCTTTTTCAGTCTCATGAGGTCCCATTTATTAATTGTCGATCCTTAATGTCTATGCTACTGGTGTTCTGTTCAGAAATTTGCCTTCTGTGCCAATGCGTTTAAGGCTCTTCACCACTTTCTTTTCTCTCGGCTTCAGTGTAACTGGATTTATGTTGAGGTCTTTGATCCACTTAGACTAGAGCAGGGTGATAGAATAGATATGGATCTATTTTCATTCCTCTACATGTTAACATCCGGTTATGCTAGCACCATTTTTTTTTTTTTTTTGGTTTTTCGAGACAGGGTTTCTCTGTGGTTTTTTGGAGCCTGTCCTGGAACTAGCTCTTGTAGACCAGGCTGGTCTCGAACTCACAGAGATCCGCCTGCCTCTGCCTCCCGAGTGCTGGGATTAAAGGCGTGCGCCACCACCGCCCGGCCTGCTAGCACCATTTGTTGAAGATGTTTTGTTTTCTTCATTGTATAGATTTGGCTTCTTTGTCAAAAATAAAGAGGTGTATGGATTTACTTCTGGGTCATTGATTCAATTTCATTGATCCACCTGTCTGTTTTTATACCAATACCAAGCTGTTTTTATTACTGTAACTCTGAAGTAGAGCTTGACATTAGGGATGGTGATACTTCCAGAAGTTCTTATATTGTATAGGTTTGTTTTAGCTATCCTAGGGTTTTTGTTTTTCCATATAAAGCTTAGTATTGTTCTTTCAATACCTATAAAGAATTATGTTGGAATTTGATGGGGATTGCATCAAATCTGCATATTGCTTTTCGTAAGATGGCCACTTTTACTATGTTAATCCTATGGATCCATGAGCATGGGAGATCTTTCCATCTTCTTGTATCTTCTCCAATTTCTTTCTTCGAACTCTTGAAGATCTTGTCATACAGGTCTTTCATTTGCTTGCTTAGAGTTATACCAAGATATTTTATATTGTTTGTGGCTATTGTGAAGGGTGTTGTTTACCTGATTTCTTTCCCAATCCTTTTATCCTTTGTACATAAAAGGGTATCTGACTTTTATTTTTTTTTTTTTAGTTAATCTTGTATCTAGACAGTTTGCTAAAGGTGCTGCAGGAGTTCCCAGTAGAATTTTTGGGGTCGCTTATGTATACTGTCATGTCATCTGCAAATAGCAATACTTTGACTTCTTTCCAATTTGTATTCCCTTGATCTCTTTTTGTTGTCTTACTGCTCTAGCTAGAACTTTGAATACTACATATTGAATAGATATAGAGAGAGTAGACAGCCTTGTCTTATTCCTGATTTTAGTGGAATTGCTTTGAGTTTCTCTCCATTTAATTTGATGTTGTCTGTCAGCTTGTTGTATATTGCCTTTATTATGTTTTGGTATGTTCTTTGTATCCCTGATCTCTCCCAAGACTTTTATCATGAAAGTGTGTTGGATTCTGCCAAAGGCTTTCTCAGCATCTAATGAGGTGATTAAACATTGGGCAGAGTTTAGGGAGTCCTGCTCAGAGGGAGGAGGGATTGTAACAGCCAAGTGTGTAAGGGACATAACAAGAGAACCCACAGTAACATCTAACCTGACTCATGGGAACTCAGAGTCTGAACCAACAACAAGGGAGCCTGCATGGAACCTACCTAGGCCCTCTGCATAGATGTGACAATTATGTAGCTTGGTCTATTTGTGTAACTCCTAGCATTGGGAGTAAGGGTGCTTTGGTTGGCTCTTGGGAACCCATTCCTCTTGCTGGAATGCCTTGCCCAGCCTGAATACAGGGGGAGGTGGTTGGTCTTACGGCAGCTTGATATGTTCCATGCTTTCCTGAAGCTCATGGGAGGCCTGCCCCTTTCTGAGTGAATAAAGATGAGAGGTGAATTGTGGAGATGGGGCAGGAGGGGAGGCTGCTATTGGGATGTAAAATAAATAAATTATAAAGAAGAACGCTGGGCAGTGGTGGCACACGCCTTCAATCCCAGCATTCGGGAGGCAGAGGAAGGTAGATCTCTGTGAGTTTGAGGCCAGCTTGGTCTACAGAGCAAGTTCCAAGACAGGCTTCAAAGGTACACAGAGAAACCCTGTCAAGAAAAACAAAACAAAACAAAAAGTCAGTTTGGAATAGTAGTCAGTATGAGAGATAATGAGGGACACAGACTTTCTAGATTAAGGAATGGCAAACGGAGATGAATATAGAACATATTTAAGGAAAAAAATAATGTTGCAAAATTGGATCAAAGGCAAGGAGATTGAATAATTGTGCTATAGTGGTGTGCATTTTAGAAAGAGTAGTCCTAGCAAAAGAGTGATGTTCTTTTAAATAAGAAAGGGTAGGTAAAGCAGTGGAAAGAGTTTTGAAGTAAAGAGAGGATAAGTAGAAGTGCATTAACTTCATAAGTTGATTCTGTTCAGGGTTGCAATAGTGACAGAATGTACACCAGGTTAGATATTGCCACAGTGAAACAAATAAGAGTATTATATGGAGTCAGGATTAAACTGGGTAGGCACTGAGGTATCCAAAGCAAGAAATGCCTTCTGCTAGCTGTGACCTTTGCCTTATTATACTACAGGATGGATTCATGCCGTGCTGACCCCTGTGGACTGCCTAGCCTTTGGAGGGAACTTCTTACACAGCCTTAACATTGAAATGCAGCTCAAGTGAGTTCTGAAGTTGCCTGTTCTTGTGTGCTGTAGTGCTTATGTTTTCCCCTTGAGTAAGGAATGCAGTATAGTAAGATGAAGACAACTACAAAGTATCTTTTTCTTTTGTGTATGTTTGGTTTTTCTGGTCAGTATTTGTGTAACCCTGGCTGTCCTGGAACTTATTCTGTAGACCAGATTGGCCTCAAGCTCAGAGTTCCACCTGCCTCGTCCTCTCAAGTGCTGGAATTAAAGGCATGTACCACTACCACTGCAAAGATATGGTATCTTAGTTCTTGGTGGCATTCACTTTGACAAGGTTAACACCCTTTCTTTACTTGATTATTAATGTGCCTTTGGACAAATCACATAATCTTTGAGTCCAAAGTTTCTTTGTATATAGGGCTTTACAGGGTCACTGTGAGGATTAAATACAGTAGATACATAGCACCAAGAATAATACTTGGTACATAATAATCAGTAAATAGATCCTTTTATAATCATTATGTTTCCTTACAGAGCCTATGAGATTGAGAAGCGACTGAGCACAGCAGACCTCTTTAAGTTTCCCAACTTTGAGACCATCTGCTGGTATGTGGGAAAACATATTCTGGACATCTTTCGAGGTATGGTTCTCCTTACCAGCTATTACTTTTGCTAAGAGAGAAAGAAGGAAGAAGAGGGAGTGTGGAAATTGTGGAGAGGAGGAATGGGAGAAGAAAACCTGCTACTTCTGTTTTCTTGCTATGTATTTCAAAACAGCATTAATACCTTAAATATATACAGTAAAAAGTTTCAATAACTGAGATATAGAACCAGCCTAGAAGTCCATAAACAGATGGTAGATAAAGAAAATGTGCTAGTTGAACACAGTGAAACTTTATTCAGCTGTAATGAAAAAATTTATATTTGCAGAAAATTGGTATACTGGAGATCATTATGTTACATGAAATAACCAGACCCAGACAAATATTTTGTTTTCTCTCATATGTGAAGTCTAGATTTAAATTTATGGTGTGTGTGTGTGTGTGTGTGTGTGTGTGTGTGTGTGAGAGAGAGAGAGAGAGAGAGAGAGAGAGAGAGAGATTGAAATTGATCAATCAAAGTAGAAGGGACTATGACTAGAGAGGGAGAGAGAGAGATATTGAGATTGATCAATCAAAGTAGAAGGGACTATGACTAGAGAGGAGGTTTAGCAGGCATGTCCAACCCGTGGTCCAGGAGCTGCATACAGGCGCATGTAGCTAAGGACAGAAGAAAAGGGGAGCCCAGCACAAAATTATAAAGTAACTTAAGATGTTATGAAGTGATTTTTCAGTTTGTTTTAATAACCTAGTTGCATGATTATCTAGTGTGAACTTTGAAGATAACATTGGGTTGCAGTGTCAGAAAGTTGGACGCACGTGGTGAGGGATGGGCAGAACAAACAGGTAATAGAATATATCTAACATGGAGGCAGAATCCAAGACTCTGGGGTAAGGAAGGGATAGAGGAGGGCAGTGGGTTGAGTGAATAAGAATAAAATATACTAGCTAGGCAGTGGTGGTGCACACCTTTAATCCGAGCACTCATGAGGCAGAGGCAGGCGGATCTCTGTGAGTTCAAGACCGGCCTGGTCTACAGAGTGAGTTCCAGGACAGGCTCCAAAGCTACAGAGAAACCCTGTCTTGAAAAAACAACAACAACAACAATAATAATAAAAAAGAAGAAAACGAATAAAATATACTGAATTATATGTATAAAAATGTCACAGTGAAACCTCTTTGTTTTTTGTATATTAACTAAAAATTAAAATGGAAAGTGACTATTATGATCTAAAAAAGTGATACAACCATTATACTTCACACTCTCTCCCCTTACATCATCCATAACTTTTGAAAACTGCTAGTCTGTTTTCTACCCTTATAATTTTGTCATTTGAAGAATATTATAGAAATGGAATCATAGTGGCATATAAGTGTTCAAATGTGGAATGACTAATGGCTCATTTACCTATTCTATAAAGCCTAAAGCTGGCTGTTAATAGCCTCCTTATGAAGTAAGGCAGAGCAAAGACGGTTTTAAGACCTAAAAGGCAGAATAATTTAATAGAATGAATATAGCCTCATATTCAAATAGATAAATCTTTTTAGTCTGTGCTCTGGCACCTGCTATGTGTATATCTTTGATCAAGACTGCTCAGACCTTTAGTTTCCTGAACTATAAAATGAACATTGCTTATAAAGTACATGTCAGGATTAAACTAGTGTTTAGTAAGTTCTCAGTGCCTGAACACTATTGGTGTAACAGAGCTGAAGGTGTACCCAGAATCTTTAGCATTTTCTTTGTCTTACAAAGGTAACAAGTCCTTCATCCCTCTGAATGGATGCATTGACATTAATTTTCTCCCCCCCCCCCCACTTTAGGTTTGCGAGAGAACAAGAGACACCCTGCCTCCTACTTGGTCCATGGTGGTAAAGCTCTGAACTTGGCCTTTAGAGCCTGGACAAGGAAAGAAGTAAATATGCTTGTTTCTACACCTACTCAGTAATTCTTTCTTCTATAAAGACTAGATATTGATAGATGTTTGGGGAGACATAAGTAGGCTCCTGGATTAGAATGAAATACTGGGCTAGGAGCCTTTATTTCTGATTTTAANCAAAAATGGAAACATGCAAAAGTTTGTAAAGAAGAAAAATGTCACCTATAATTTTAACTGAAAATAATTATTCCCTTTTGATCTTTTGTGTGCATTACATTTTTTCCATTTTATTTTATGTGTATGGGTGTTTTGTCCAAACTTAAGTGCACAGCATGCACACAGTGCCTGCAGAGGTCATAAGAGAGTGTCAGATCCCCTGAAACTGGAGTTGTAGGCTTTTTATGGGTGTTAGGATTTGAACCTATCTCCTCTAGAAGAGCAGCCAGTGCCCTTAACTGCTGAGCCATCTCCAGCGTACTGTGTGCACATTTTTTGAGGGCACTAGATGTCAGTTCTGCAGCACTGCATGTTTTGCACCGTCTATCCCTGGGCTCAATAATTGGTATTGCATTATTTATTCTATTTTTTGTGTTACTCAAGTTTTCATAAATACTTATTTGCTGCCTGCTATTCTTTTTCAGGAATATGCTCTCTTTATCTAATTATTTGTTTATAGTTGCTTTCTACTTTTCCTTATTTGGAGGATTGTAGTTACAATGAATCATACAGTAAATATGTGTTTGTGTCAGTCTTTGCCCTTATCTCTTGTTAATTCCTTCAGGATAGTTTCCTGAAAGATCAATGACTGGATCAAAGTATATGAAAAAAAATGTAAGGCTCTTGATACGTACTGCAAAAATGTCTTTTAAAAAACATACCAATATTCATCTATCCGACTGAGTATAAAATAGCTATAAAAGATTATTTTTATTATCTTTCTTAAGTTCTCTGTATACTGTTTTGGAAAGATCTCCAGAATTTGTCAAATGAAGGTACAGAATCATATATAGAAGCATCCATTTATGTAAAAAAGGAAGATACAAGAATTGTGTTTGTGTATGTTCATATTTGCCTGAAGACATAATCTGTAGAGAAATAGAAGCTAGTGAAAAAATAGTTACCTAAGGGAGAGGGTAGAATGAGGGTTGCTAGGGACAGGGCACTAATGAGGCTTTTATTCTTTGAACCATGCAAATATATTATTTTCCAAATGTTCATTGAAAAAATTTCAACCTTAAGAAATGCAAAATAACAATGAGGTTTTTTTTGTGTGTTGGCCAATTACTCTGCCCTGAGGTGTGGTTAATATACCCAGATCAACTACATTGGGGAAAACGGATTTCTCCTTTGTCAGCATATGTCAATTGCAGATAGCTTATATTGGCTAGAGGTGGGAGTCCATGTTGATTTCTGGGATTTGTGTGTGTGTGTGTGCTTTTCTGTGTATGTTTCTTGTTGGGTATTTTGTTTGTTTGTTTTAAAGAGAGAAAAGGAACAAAATTGGGTGGGTAGGATCTGGGAGGTATTAGGGGAGGAGAAATGCTTAATCAAACTATATTTGAGAAAATTTGTTTTATAGAGTCAAAAAAGAAATGCAAAATATAGAAGAAATAGCAATACAGTTTCAGGTTGCATATTCTCTATAGTCTTCTTCCTTCCATATAGTGATCTAAGGGAATGGTTTCAGACATTGTAGGTTTAGCCTGTGAAATGTCTTCATTTTATGTTGCCAACAATTCCCTGATACTTTTGAACTTAGTGTTTTGTGCTTTCTCTTGTTCCCTGATCTTAGTACACCTTGCCTTTAGCCTATAGTTCTGTTTTTCCATCCTCCTCCAGTGTGGCTACCTTTAGTGTTATTTCTGATCCTTCCTATGAAATATACTTCAGACTGACTCTTCCAGGAACACCAAAAGAAAGTGAGTGAGTAGTTCTTAAGTATTTATACACTGAGTAAAAATGAATCCAGGAATCAAGGAATGGCTCCAAATAGCATGGCCAAAAGGAGCTAGAGAAGAGTAGGATACTTTTAAGGAACACAGACAGGCTCATGGAAAAATTCTTCTTTGAAATACAGATGATTTACATGGGAAGAAACACTTGTTCCCTTCCCTCCAGTGCCCATCCTAGCCTGGAAGGGAGGGAATCCTTAAAGTTATTCAGCTGGGTTACATGGGTTCTCATTGCCCTATATAGCCTCACCCTCAAATTCCAGATTAATTAACTGTTGAGTGGAGAAAGAATTGAACCATGAGAAATAAAGTCCTGGGAAACTGTTTTATCTTCTGCCTACTAAATACAGAAACAAAATGAACAGTAGTAGAAGAAATAACAATAAAAAGCTTGATATCTATATAAAATTCTAAATCTCAGTACTGCAAAAAATAACAAACAGAATACACACAACTAGCAATTATCTCTCAGAGGTGCTATTGAGCTAGCTAGCTATGGACAGGTAGCTGCAGATACTGAGCTCTCTTCTCCCAAGTTGGTTTGTACCAGTTGATCTCCCTAATGTCCTTGTCTTCTTGAGAGGTGTGGGCTAAGTTTATATCTTAATTCTTGACACTTCTTGATGCCTTCTTTTACCATATATGTGTGGGTTTTCTTTCTTTTAGACATATTTTCACTATATAGTCCAACATGGCTTCAAACTTGGAATCCTCCTGCCTCAACCTCCTTAACACTGGAATTATAGGCGTATACCTCTATGCGCAGATATATGTTCTACAAAAGTTTTCTCTCAGTCTTTAGTTTGTCTCAAAATAAAAGTTTTTTTTCAGACAGGTTTTTGTCTTTTATAAGTCCATTTTATTGATATTTTATAGTTAATGTTTTTTGTGTCTGAAGAATTAGTTGCTTAACAAAAGTTCACAAAAAAAATTTCTCATTGGTTATATAGGGTTTATATTTTTAAGTTCTAAATTTAGGTGTGTAATTCTCTGTGTTTATTTCAAGAAATGTATTAAAGTTTTGTTTTTGTTTTGCCTATAGATGTCCAGTATCTAATTGGTTCCCTATCGGTTATTGAAAAGACTATCCTTTCTTCATTGCATGCCCTTAGCATGTTTACAAGAAATCAGTTGTCTCATGCTTCTTATTTGACAGGCTCTACCAGACCATGAGGATGAAATCCCGGAGACAGTGCGGACTGTACAGCTCATTAAAGATCTGGCTAGGGAGATCCGCTTGGTTGAAGTAAGAAGCTTGGGAGGAAGGAAGGCATTTGGGAAGGGCTGGAGACTCAAGTAGCAGGTCAGGACTTTGTAGTTGGTGTAAAGCCCAGGGAAAGAATGGGAAGACTCTTATCAAGGGCCTTATTTATTTGTTTAGTCGTTCATTTAAATAATCTTGTGCTCTGAGTGCATGCCACACTCTGGGCTAGTTTCCTGGGATACATGAATGATGTAGTGCCTGTTCACAAACTCACAGATGCAGTTAATCTCTCTGAAATTCAGTTGCCTTATCTCTAAAATGAGAATAATGATAGCTACTTAAGGTTGTTAAAAAGGTAAATAAGGTAATCTGAATTGAACATATAGTGCTTGACATGCATTTGGCACATAATTTCTAATGGTGAACCATAGTTGTAGTTGTTCCTTTTAATACTTTATTTATGTCTCTGAATTCTACAAAATGACAACCTCAGGTTGAAAATGATTAAAAAGGAATGTTTCAACAGGTGGCATATACCATGAGGCAGGAAACAGAGTAGTAAGAAACTCAGATAAGCTTGGGTTCTGATTCCTGTTCTTTCACTTAAGAGCCTTTCAGAGTCTCAGTTTTCTGATCTCTAAAGTAAGGAATAACTCTACCAACCTTTCAGATCTTTGGTAGAATTGAGAGGTAATATAGAGCTCCTCACACAGTGCCTGGCAGAGTAATTACTCAATAAATATGAGTCATTGTTATTAATATACTTTGTAGCAAAGAGAAAACTCAGTGTGGGCTGGTGAAGTAGCAGAGGCACCAGAGGAAAATTGGACTTGAGGATGTCGAAGTTGTGTTAGAATCTGTACAATTGTATTTAGTGCCTAAGAGATGTCTGTGTGTCTGTCTTTCCCTCCCTTCTTCCTTTCCCCTTCTCTTCTTGTTTTTCTTTCATTGTGCATGTATGTGTGCATGGATGTGTGTATTCATGCTACAGGGTGGTTTGCTTCTAGAAGTTGAACTTCTGGCCTCACTACTTGTAGCATCTACACCATAGTCTACAGTATCTACTTCCTACCTCATTTTTCTCCATTTCACCTTCTAAAACCTTTCAGGAGTCAGTCAAAGGACTATATTGTTTCCAGTTCTTAACCCAATTTTGTACATGCAGAACATTGGGCTGGCTAGAACAAAACTAATGGGATCGAACATAACTTGTTCATTGGTTTTCTAACATTTTAAAATAATGGAATCCTTTTTTTGTCCAAATAAGATTTTGTATGGAAGCCAATTTATATAATAAATCAAAGCATAGCTGCTTTGAATAGATAAAGGTCATAGACCTAGAGCTCCCCTTGTTCCTCTCATCTGCCTTCCACATACCACCAGTCCCCAAGATTTCTCCCAGGATGCTCAAAGAAACCACAGAACATCTTTGAAAAACACCTTTTCAGTATTGACAATTATATAGCTGAGCAAACAAGCTCTAGAGCTTGTTCGATCAGATAACTTTCCCAAGGTCACAGGGATAGCTGGTACCAAAATTGAGACTAAGATTTTTCTTCAAAAGCCCTATAGTCCATAGAGTTTGAACCACACAGATAAGTACTTGATTATTTTTTATTTTGTGTCAGCTAATCTTGGAGTCTTTTCCCTCCAGTTTTGATAGTAATGCTGGGCTTTTTCTTTGCTCGTCTTCTCTTTACTTGCCAGTGGCTGGGTAAAGAAATGCCACCCAATAAATTTATGATGACTCACTGTATAGAAACCAGGGGTGTGCATATGTGGAGCACCTGTGTAAGCCACTTCAGTTATGGCCGTACCATTAGTGCTGGGAACAGACCTCTGCTCTTACCATAGAGAGAACCCTTGAGTAAGCTCTAACCCCCTTGTGTACTAATACTCTTGTAGGACATCTTCCAACAGAACGTTGGGAAGACGAGCAATATCTTTGGGCTGCAGAGGATCTTCCCAGCCGGCTCCATCCCCTTAACCAGGCCAGCCCATTCCACTTCAGTATCCATGTCCAGGCTGTCACTGCCTTCCAAAAGTGGTTCAAAGAAGAAAGGCCTGAAGTCCAAGAATATCTTCAAGAAGGCAGAGCGAAAGGGCAAGGAGAGTTCAGCCTTGGGGCCTGCTGGCCAGTTGAGCTATAATCTCATGGACCCATACAGTCATCAGGCACTGAAGACAGGCTCTTCCCAGAAAGCAAAGGTGGGTGCTGACCCATGGGTTCAGCCCAACCCTTTTGGGTCCCTTGGAAGAGCAGTATTTCAAAAGAGCAGGCTATCCTGTTCTGTCATCTGTTAGGGTCCCTGGTGTTTGGCTACCAGTTCCACTCACTTAACAGGTATTTATTGAGACATTTTCTGTGCTGGGCACTGTGATAGGTGCTGTGGATGGAACTCAAAAGGCTAATAGGCTAATAAGAAAGATAGGCATAAAAACAAATGAATGAAATAAAGTGTGGATGCCACAAGCAAGGGTATATATGGGATTTTGAGACACAAAAGGGGGTTGATTCTATCTAGGTAAAGCTCAGGAGCTCTTTTCCAGGTACATGACACTTGAGTTGAATCTTGGTATATTGAGGTGGGAAATGAGATCTGAGAATGTTATTTATAGAGTTAGAATCTTGAACAGGTCCTTATCTCTTCCTTCAGGGTTTCACTTTGTCTCAATATTATGTTGCCCTCTGTGGGTATCTAATAATAGTACCGTCTTCTTTATTTAGGGTGTATGTTTCACAAGCTAATATGTTTTCCTCAAGCAAACTATATATTCTCAACCTCCTACTCCTGTAATTGTTGGAGGTGGGGGTTGGGGACAGGCATATCAGAAGGCCTTGGTTCAGAGGGTTTTTGACAGTTTTGCAGTAAAACCAGAGGGAACTGGCCATCTTGATTTACCTGAGAGTCTCAGACTGGTGACAACTGAGCCTCCTCCTTCTACAGTTCAACATCACGGGTACCTGCTTGAATGAATCAGATGACTCACCAGACATGGACCTTGCTGGCAGTGAGAACCCACTGGCCCTGTTGATGGCCAATGGCAGGTAAGATGGGTAAAGGAAACACAGAGATAACTGAGCTTGCCAGTGACAATTAACATGTAGACCTGGAGGTTGGGACATGGGTGAGGGAAGAACAGTATTTAGGCTAATATCCAACTGTTAATAGATATTTACTTTGTTCAGGAGTTATGGTTGATGGGTAAGAGGTCTAATTTTAGCAAATTATTATGGTAGAACTACTAGTAAAAATAATTAGTGGTAGTGAGTATACAGGTTAAGAGCACAGGGTTTTGGGTTGGAGAGATGGCTCAGCTGTTAAGAGCACACTTATTACTCTTACAGAGAACCCCAGTTCTATTTTCAGTACTCACATGGTAGTTGACAATCATCCATAATTCCCATTCCAGGGAATCTGATCTCCTCTTCTGATCTCCGTGGGAACCAGGCTCATGTGTGATCACATACATACCTGCAGGCCAAACATTAATATATATAAAATAAAAATAAATAACAACAGAACATAGGGGCTAAACCGGCTGGTGATGGTACATGCCTTTAATCTCCGTACTTGGGAGGCGGAGGCAGGTGGATCTCTGTGTTTGAGGCCAGTCCACAAGAGCTAGTTCCGGGATAGCTAGGACTGTTACACAGAGAAACCCTCCCTGTCTTGAAAAACAAACAAAAGAACATAGAGGCTTTTTGGTTAATTTTTATTCACTATTTGTGTATGGAGGGGTAGGGGTCAAGGGCAGTGCATACAGGGATACCATGACATGGGTGCGATGGTCAAAGGACAACTTTTTGGAAATCCTTTCTTTCCTTTTGATGTGAGTTTAGGTAATCAAACTCACTTTGTCAGGCTTTGTGTACCTAGGATCTTTACTTGCTGTGCCATCATGCTAGCTCAAGAACATACTTTATAAAATACACTTTTATAATTTAATGCATAAGAATTCAGTTTATGGAGATTCTTTGTACCTATGTTTAAGAAGAAATGTTCAGTGCATCCTGTATCCTTGTAAAATGTGCCTGAAATTATTTAGATGTTCAACAGCATAGGTTAAATAAATTATAGCGTTTCTTTAGAATAGAGCCCATGTATTAAAGAATTAAAAAGAATGGAGCATAGGAACCAGGTTAATATCTGTTAGCACAGAAAGATGTCCAAGACAGTGTCTTTTTTTTTCAATTGAGGTAGGTGTCTCTCTGTTGTTCAGACTGGTCTTGAACTTCTGATCTCAGATAATGCCTCAGCCCCTGAAATAGTTGCATTGTAGACATACCCTGCTTCAAGGTAGATTTTTAAGTTTTTATTTATGCCAGGGATTAAATTTAAGGCTTTATATATGCTAGGCAGACACTCTGCCACTGCCATCCTTCCCTCTCCAAACACACCTCTCTTTTTGAGACAGGGTCTACCTACATATCTCAGGCTGACCTTGAAATCACTTATGTAGGCCAAATTCATCTTGAAATCATGATCCTCCTGCCTTTATATCCTGATTTCTGGGATTGTAGGCATGTTCCACCATTTCTGGCTCAAAATGTGTACTATGCACACATGCATGTATATATGTGTATGTTTTAATGACAACATTCATTTTAAAATTTATTTTGTGTATATGAATATTTTTGCCTGAATATATGTATGTACACCCAATGCATGCAGTGCCCAAGAAGGCCAGAAAAGAAAGTCATATGCATAAATATATATGCGTATACACATATGTTACAGAGAGACAGAAAGACAGACACACACACATACTCACACACAGATTCTCATTATCCTGCTGGCCTAGGACTCCCTGTGTAGACTGGGCTGGCCTTGAACTCACAGAGATCTACCTGCCTCTGCCTCCCAATTGCTGGGATTAAAGGAGTGTGCCACCATGCCTTGCATGTATCTGTGTATTTTTATTAACATAGAGTATTTGTATATATTTATGAGGTACAATGTAATATTGGGTAGTGACTAACTTGGCAATGTTCTAAAATTTTTGAGTACATTCTGTACTACTTTGAGATATATAAGGCATTATTGTTAATTATATTCATCCTGTTATACCACAGAATACCAAAAGTTACTCATTTGATGAGACAATAATAACATTATGTCTATTGATTGATCTCTTCTCTATTTCCTTTCTATTCTTCCCAGTTTCTGAGCTTCTATAAAAAGAACCCTTAAAGATAATACTTATTAGTAGTTTGCATGCTATAAATTAACTTGTTCAAGTATGTAATTAAGTGGATTTTAGTAAGTTTACAGACTAATCTAGTTATCATTATAGTTCAATTTTAGAATATTTCTTATCCTTCTTATCCCAGGCTAAAACTATCTTTAATCACTACTAATATATTTATCTCTATGGATTTGCTTTTTTGGACATTTCATATAAATGAAGAGTTTTGGTTTTGCATATGTATGTGTGTGTTATGTGTACATGTGCATATTTGTGCACATTCACATGTGGAAGCTTAACGATATCAGATGGCTTCTTCAGTGACTCTTCACATTTTGTACTGAGATAAGATCTCTTATTTAACTGGGAGCTCTCCTTTTCAGCTTCTAGCTAGCCAGCTTGCTCTGGAAATTTCCCTGTCTATGTTCCCTGCATCTGGGAATTACAGGTTGGCCATTACAGGTCCTCTTGGTGTTTACACAGGTTCTGGGAATCTGAATCCCTACTGAATCATTTCCCCAGTCCCATGTACAAGTTTTTATGTGGATGTGTATTTTGGATTCAAGAAATGACTGAAAATTATACCGAAGTGTATGTGTGTCATTTTACATTTTAGACTAGCAATCATAAAGTTCTATCTCCTGTGGATTTTGTTTGCTTTTTGTTTCTTTCTTTGGTTGGTTTTTGGTTTTTCGAGACAGGGTTTCTCTGTGTAGCCTTGACCATCTTAGAACTTGCTCTGTAGACCAGGCTGGCTGGCCTTGAACTCAGACATTTGCCTGCATCTGTGATATTAAACACTACCTGGCTCTCCTGTGTATTTTGTATGAATCACTTGAGACTTGGTTTTAGAGTTAAGAGATGTGGTTTGTTTGATGATGCATGCACTTCATTGTTTTCTAGTTATGTGTGATTTGGTTGTTGTTTCTGTCATTTTAAAATATTTTTGAGACAGAATCTCTTTGTTTTCATGCAGGCCCCAAAGTCATGCTATAGCTGAAACTGGCCTTGAGCTCCTAATTCTTCTACCTCCACCTCCCAGGTCCTAGGAGTGCAGAAGTGTACTACTATGCTAGGTTCATTGTACATTTCTTTTTATATTTTTCTTGTGCATGTGTCTGTGTATATGTGCAGGTATCTGTGGACCCAGAAGAGGCATCTGATCCCTAGGAACTAGAGTTATGAGTTACCTGGCATGGGTGCTGCTATTCAAACTCAGGTCCTCTACAAGAGTAGCAGCTGCTCTTAACTGCTGAGCCACCTGTCCAGTCCTGGATATTGTTTTTAAATAAAGGTTGTGGGAGTGTTTTGTTTTGTTTTGTTTTTGGCTGTTGGGGTGAAACCCAGAGCTTTATGCATACTAAACAAAGTACTGTACCACTGAGCTACATCCTTAATCCCCAAATATTTTATAGTGAATGGGTACAGTGTAATGTTTTATAATACACCTATATTATGAAATGATTACTAACCTCAAAATAATTAACACATTTATTTATAGAATTAGAAAGACTCAAGTGTGCAGGGCAATATTGTTGATTAAATATTCAATAAGACCTCTAGAACGTACTCTTTCTCTGTAGTTTTGCAGCCTTATACCTCTTAACCAATATCTCTCCCAACTCACTTTATCCTTCATAACCATCACTGTACTCTAATCGAAATTTCTGGTTTTTTTTTTTAAGATTCCATATAAAAGTCAGATCATACATTTTTTTTCTATATGGCTTGTTTCACATGGCATAATTTCCTGCTACAGATGTATCCATGTTATCAAAACTAATCAGAAGAGTTTTTTGGACATAGAGTCTTTCTTTGTAGCCTAGGCTAACCTCAAATTCATCATCCTCCTGCCTTAGCTTCTGGAGTACTGGGATGATAGGTTTGTCCCACCATATCTGACTCAGTATGGTTTACCTAGTGATTAAAATATATTTTTTGTGTGTCTCATTGGGGTCATTTGTATCTTATCTTTGGAGAAAAATGTATTTGGATCTTTTGATTGCTTTGAAATTATTTTAATTACTGAATCAAAGAGTTCTTTAAATGTTTTGGGTACAAATCTTTACTAGATAAATGATTTGCAAATAGTTTTTAATCTTTGACATTACTCTCTTCCTCTTTTCTTTGTTTCCTTTTATTTTGAGACAGGATCTTGCTATGTAGCTTAGGCTGGTCTTGTACTCTTCCTCCTGCCCTCAGTCACTAAGTGCTGAAATTACAGTCTTGTGCCACTATGTTTACCTTGATGTTTTTTATTGTTGTTGTTGTTTTGTTTCTTGTTTTTGTATTTATTTATTTATTTATTTATTTATTTATTTATTTATTTATTTATTTATTTATTTATTTATTGAGTCAATGTTTCACTGTGTAGCCCTGGCTGTCCTGGAACTTGCATTGGGATCCAGGCTGTCCTTGAACTCACAGAGATCTGCCTCAGCCTCTCAAGTGCTGGGTTTAAAGGCATGTGCCACCACTGCCCAGCAGACAATGTCTTACTTTATAACTCTGGATGCCCTGGATCTTGTTACATAGACCAAGTAGGCCTCAAACTCACAGAGATCTGCTTGCCTTTGCCTTCATGGTATTAGGATTAAAGGTGTGTACCTGTGTGCCAGTGTATACGTCTATTCTTATGCCGATCTTATAGTGCCTCAATTTATCATAAATTTTGAAACTGAGTAGTTTAAGTCCTTCAGTGTTTTTTTAAGAGGTGTTTTCTATTTTAGGTTCTTCCTTTACATGTCAAGTTTTTAAAAATCATTTATTCTTTGACAGTATCATGTACATACACAATGTATTTGTTGGTTCTAAGAACAGTTTATCATTTATAATTTTTTTTTTAGTATTTTGAGACAGGATTTCTCTTTGTATATAGCTTTGGCTGTCCTGGAACTCATTCTGTAGACCAGGTTGACCTTGAACTTGCAGTGATTTGCCTGCCTCTGCCTCCAGAGTGCTAGGATTAAAGTCATGCACTGCCGCTGCCTGGCTAATAATTTTTGAGAATTTATTCTTAATACAATCCTCTAAACAAGACATGCACAATGGCCACCGCAGTTGTCATACCAACATGAACAGTGGCAATCTTACAAAGTCTCATGCCTAGGTAAAGAGCTACAGGCAAGGGAGAGTCAATCTTCTCCAGGAATAAGGCACCTAATAGGTTATCCAATCACATCTGTTCAGCCCAAAATATATAAACATACAAACAGCACTAAATGAACTCAGTAGGTTGTATTTACCTGTATATGTACACACAACACACACACATATATCCATATATATATGTGTGTGTGTGTGTGTGTGTTATTGCAACACATAAGTGACAAGAAGAGGTTATGAATTTGGCAGGGAGTAGGGGTACATGGGAGGAACTGGGGAGGGTGGAAATCTCTACCATACAGTAGAAATGATGTAAATACAGTACTCATATATGTCTTTTTTTTTTACAAAAATAAATGGTAGATTTTGATGATTATACTGTATAAACACTTAGGGAAATTTTGCCTTTTGGGGAAAGCCATGAATAGGGACTGAGACCAGAGATTTGCATATGTTAAGCATGCATTCTACCATTGATCCATACTTTTAGCCCTACCATGATAATATCTGACATGACTCATTTTATGTTCATTTCTTTGTTTTTGTAGTACCAAGAGGGTAAAGAGCATATCCAAGTCTCGGAGAGCCAAAATTGCAAAGAAGGTAGACAGTTCAAGGCTGGTAGCAGGACAAGTCATGGGAGGTGAATTTAACTTGGATTCAGATGATGAGCTGCAGATTGACGAGAGACTGGGAAAGGAAAAGGCGAGCCTGATCATAAGATCAAGTATGTTTCTGTTCTATTTCTTTCCTGCCCTGCCATGTCTGTCACATTTGTTTTAGGTTTGAGCTTGTTGGCTTTCTGGTTTACCAGGCTCTAATGTGCCTCATCTCTCTGAATTGTTTGTTGGTGGTTATTACTTCGAAAACCGCCCATTATTAATTTACACCCATCTATTAATTTATTTATGGGGTTTTCTTTGTTTTGGGTTTTTTTTTTTTTTTTTTTTTTTGAGACAGGGTTTCTCCATTTAGCCCTGGCTATCCTGGAACTTTCTGTCAGAGATCTTCCTGCCCCTGTCTCCCAAGTGCTGGGATTAAAGGCGTATGCCACCATACCTGACAAAAATTACATTCTTCTTTCATTTGAGTGTTTGGCTCAGACATCATAATCTTAGCCTCCTACTAATATATTGCATTGTGTTTTAGAATTTCCCCGGAAGTTGCCCCGAGCAAAGCCTTGCTCTGACCCCAACCGTATTCGTGAACCTGGAGAAGTTGAGTTTGACATTGAGGTAGGAACATGTCGTGTATCTAGTCAAGGTACAAAGATAATTATACATTTAATTTCTGAAATATTTGCAAAATAAAAGATTGCATACAAGCTGGGGATATTCTTCACTGTAGAGCACTTGCTTAGCATGTGTAAAGCACTGGGTTCAAATCCAGTACTACAGTAAATTAAACTGTACGCTATTGTGACCAGCCAATAAATGGAGGATTATAATTTATTTAAATTTTTAAAAATCCTTTAATAAAGAAAAAATAGTTAAGTATCACTTAACAAGGAGAGTATCTATCTGATTTGAAGTTTATGATATGTTCTTTCACAGACTGTTTTACTTCATTGATCCTTACATTGCTCACCTGTCAAATAAGAGTTAAAGTGCTTTTACAAAGATGCTGTAAAGATTAAAATGAAAGGAAAAATGTTCTGCATAATAAATGGTGTTCATTTAGGATGTTAGACGTTATACTGTCAACCTTGTATTGGAAACTTACCAGACCTGCCCTGTACAATTGAAGCAGTATGCTTTTTCCTTAACAGGAGGACTATACAACAGATGAGGACATGGTGGAAGGGGTTGACAGCAAGCTTGGGAATGGGAGTGGAGCTGGTGGAATTCTTGATCTACTTAAGGCCAGCAGGCAGGTGGGGGGACCTGACTATGCTGCCCTCACGTGAGTAATCTCCATTTTCCAGACTATCAAAGAGTACCACCCAAATGGCTAGGGCATTTATTGAGCACTTTTGTTTGTTTTGGGTTTTTGAGACAGGGTCTCTTTATTTAGCTTAGGCTGGTCTGGAACTCCTAGTCCTTCTGCTTTCCCTCCAAGTGAGTTCTGGTATTACAGGGATATACCACCATGCGCAACTTACTGAACCAAGTAAACAGACAATTAACACGGGCATTTAGCTGAAAGAATAATATGGATGCAAAAACTATCCTGGTAATCTTCAGATCTGGCAGTGACAGGATATGTAGATTTGAATAAAAATCAACTTTAAGTACATTGAAAATGGGCCAGGGAGAGTCATAGAAAGAATTGTTAATAAAAAAGGAAGTAATGTAGCATATATGAAAAATAGATTTTATCTACCTTCATTGCTTGTCTTCAGAGAGACTTGAAGCAAAACTAGCTTTTCATGAAAAGTTTTTAATATTATCTTCATTTTTAACCATGGATGGTTCGTGCCTTTGTAACACCTTGATTGCCATAGTGGTTCTTCCTCCCTGAGTGTTCTTACAACCAGTTTCTTCTGACTAGAATAACTTCCCCAGTGTTTCTCCTCTGTCCTTTACAGTGAGGCCCCAGCCTCCCCCAGCACTCAAGAGGCCATCCAGGGCATGTTGTGTATGGCCAACCTGCAGTCCTCATCATCCTCACCAGCTACCTCCAGCCTGCAGGCTTGGTGGACCGGGGGGCAAGACCGAAGCAGTGGGAGCTCCAGCAGTGGGCTGGGCACTGCATCTAACAGTCCCGCTTCCCAGCGTACCCCAGGGAAGCGGCCCATCAAGAGGCCAGCATACTGGAGAAACGAAAGCGAGGAGGAAGAAAATGCCAGTCTCGATGAGCAAGACAGCTTGGGAGCATGCTTCAAGGATGCTGAGTATAGTAAGAATGTGTTAGCATATGGGGCTAGATTGAAAGTTCCCTTTAGCCCAGTCCCAGTCCTAACTCTAAGAGAAGACAGCCTGTAGTGAACACAGAGCTTACCTTAAGTTAGATGTGACCTTTTTCTGAGACATGTTTTCTTGTGTAAAATGGGGATTAGGTTGTTGTAAGAATTAGAAATTATACTTACTTTGCACACTAGGCCCTTAGTGACTTAATCATGGGAAGTCCTCAAATATAGTATAGTTAGTTCTCTTATATTTAGCTGTCATCTGGTTTGGTACTATTTATCTTTCACTCTAGTTAACTCTTTTCCTCTCTTCCTTATTTGACTGTCACCATCTGTATTGTTAATAATGTTCTATGTTAACCAGTTCATTTTTTTGTGACGGTATATACCATCAGTTCTCTATAGCTGAGCATTTCACATCCATGGTTTTATCTACAAATCAAAAATACATGGAAAAATTACATCTATACTGAACATGTACAGATGCATTTCTTTCTATTTTCTTCTAACTTGTATAATTATTTACATTGGAAGTATACATGATGAAGGGCATATAGAGCATATGCGAATACCATACCATTTTATATAAGGAACTTAAATACACATGGGTTTGGGTTGGTGGGGGAGGACATTCTGGAATCAGTTCCCTTCAAGTATTGATGGAAACCTAAAATGGCCTTCGTTAAACTTTGCATATTTAAGAAACAAGTCCTAAAATGATGAGTCATTAAAAGGATGATTTTTTTAGAGTAGTGTAGTAAATAAAGCACTGGTTTATATAATGTAGATAACAATAGTACAGATTTTTCTTTTATTATTTTAAAAATTATATAGAATTTATATAGATATAATTAATTTTCTTTGAGACTAAAAAACTAGAGCAAAACAGAATTCCTTAGGCCTGATACTCTTCTTTCTGAGCCCAGTTTCCTTTTTTTTTGTTCATATAACTTACATGTAGATATATGTAGACGGAGTATTTGTTTAATGTGTGTAGCTCTACAGTTTGGCTACCTTTCTTTTTTTATTTTTATGTACATTGGTGTTTTGCCTGCAGGTATGTCTATATGAGGGCATCAGATCCCCTGGAACAGGAGTTACAGATAGCTGTGAGCTGCCATGTGGGTGCTGGGGATTGAACTTGGTTTCTCTGGAAGAGCAGCCAATGCTCTTAACCACTAAACCATCTCTCCAACCCCAGTTTGGCTATCTTTCAACATCAGTACATGGAGATCTGCTTCATTAATTCATAGAGGCTTGCTTGCTGCAAACTATTCTTTTAGCATTATATGTTTGTTTAATCAAGTCCTTATTTGATTGACATTTTAAGTTGTTCTTAAGGATTTTTATTGCATACAAAATCCTTACAATAATCTTTTATGTCCATTTACCAATAAATGTCGTCTAAGATAGTAAAACTTGTTGGATTAAAGATTGTATATGAGATACATATTGATAGGATCAAACTGTGCTTCAAAAGGATCAGCTTATAAATAGTGTATGAGAAATGCCCTTTTCTATACAGTCTTATCAGCTGTGGATATTATCAACAATTTTAATTCTGTTGTTAAAGTAGTGTTTCTGTTTTATTCTTTGTTTTATATATATGCTGACCCTATTTGTTCATTTTCTATAAGCAATCTATTTTTTTCAACTATTTTTCTTTTCAATTTTTTTTATTGATTTGTGGATGTTCTTTTTTCATTGTTTTTATTATTGTTTCCCTATTGAGGTTTTGAGACAAGGTCTCTCAATGAACATGTAGGTAAAGAATTTGACTAGATTGGGTTGACCAACAAGACCCAAAGGTCTTTGTGTCATTGCCTCTCCAGGAATTACAGACACATGTCTGGCTGGCTTTTTGTAGCAAGGAGTTGAACTCAAGTTCACATGCTTGCATAGCAAGTACTTTACAACGAGACTATCTTTCTTGCCTTTTGGTCATCTCATTTACTACCTAAGCCCAGAGCCATAGTTATAAGGCTCTTTTTTTTTTTTAACATTTAGGGACTATGATGGCTTTACCAGTTTACATTCCTAACAGCATTGAATAAGTGTCACTTTTCCCCACATCTACACCAGCATTTGTGATTTTTTTTTTCTTTGTTCGTTGAGACAGGATTTCCTTATGTAGCCCTCGATGTTTTAAGAATTTAGACCAGGCTGGCCTCGAACTCACAGAGATTTACCTTTCTCTGCCAAATGCTGGAATTAAAGGCATGCACCACTACCACCTGGCCTAAGTTTTGTTTTGTTTTTATTTTAAATATTTCTTTTGTGTGATGTGGATGAGTGTTTTGCCTGCGTGTATGTCTGTTTACCATGTATGTGTACATGGTGCCTACAGAAGTCAGAAGAGTGTGTTGGATCCCCTGAAACAGATGGTTGTGAGCTGCCATGTGGGTACTGGGAAATCGAACCCAGATCCTCTGGAAGAATAGCCAGTACTCTTAATCCTTGAGCCATCTCTCCATTGGAAGAGCAGTTTTAATTTGCATTTGTCTTATGGCTAAAGATGTTTAACATTTTAAAGTTTTCAGCCATTTACATTCCATCTTTTAATTGAGTTGCTTGTTTTCATGTTTAATTTTTTGTTTTTATATGTTCTAAATAATAATCCTCTGTTAGATGCTGTGTTAATTACTTTTCTATTGCTGTGATAAAACACCATAACCAATGCAAATTACAAAGAAAATGTTTAATTGGGGTTAGTGTCCTTGATGGTGGAGCATCAAGGAACAGCTGGGAGCCCACATCTAAAACTGCAAGCAGGAGGCTGAGAATGCACTAGGCATGGCATGAATCTGTTGAAACCTCAAAGCCCACCCCTATGATATACCTCCCCTAACAAAGCCACACCTCCTAATCTTTCCCAACAATCTACCAGTTGGGGAATAGTCAAACATGTGTAAATACAGGACATTCTCAATCAAACTGCCACAGATATAACTCTGATATAACACAGATATAACTTCTTCCCATTCTGTAGGCTGCCTCTTCACTTGATTGTATCCTTTGCTGTTCAAAAAGTTTAGTTTCATGAGGTCCCACTTATTAATTTTTGGTATTAATGCCTGTGCTATCATGGTCTTGTTCACAAAGTCCTTTCCTATACCAGTGAGTTCAAACATACTCCCTACTATCTACTCTGTCAGTGTCAAGGTATCAGGTCTTATGTTAAGATTGTAGGTCCATTTGGAGTTGACTTTTTGTTCAGGGTGAAAGATGAAAATCAAATTTCATTCTTCTACATGTACATCTAGTTGGACTGCTGGCTTTTCTGAATACTATTGGATTCTTTGTCAGAACTCAGGTTTGTTTATGAGTCCAAAATTGTATTCTGTTGATCAACAAATCTGTGTTTCATGTCAGTACCATGCTGTTTTCATTGCTATAGCTCTGCAACATGATTTGAAATCTGGGATATTTAGGAAGAGGTCTCCTGTGCCCATGTGTTCAAGGCTACTTCCCACTTTCTCTTCAGTGAGCTTCAGTGTGGCTGGATTTATGTTGAGGTCTTTGATCCATTTGGACTTGAGTTTTGTGCATGGGGATAGATATGAATCTATTTGCATTCTTCTACATGTTGATATCCAGTTATGCCAGCACCATTTGTTGAAGATGTTTTCTTTTTTCCATTGTATAATTTTAGTTTCTTTGTCAAAAATCAGTTGTTCATATGTGTGTGGATTAATATTAGGATCTTTGATAGATTCCATTGGTCCACCTGTCTGTTTTTACTCCAATACCAAGCAGTTTTCATTACTATAACTCTATTTTAGAGCATGAAGTCAGGTATGCCTCCATTGGTTCCTTTCTTGTATAGAGTTGTTTGGCTCTCCTGGGTTTTCTTGTTTTTTTTCCATATGAAGTTGAGTATTTTTCTTTCTAGGTCTATGAAGAATTGTGTTGGGATTTTGATGGGGATTGCATTGAATCTGTAGATTGCTTTTGGTAAGATTGCCATTTTATTATGTTGATCCTACCTATCCAAGAGCTTGGGAGATCTGTAGTAGGGGGCTGCTTTTTTGTTTCCGGCTGCTCAGCCCTGAAATATCCACACAGAAACTGTATTAATTAAATCACTGTTTGGCCCATTCACTTTAGCTTCTTATTGGCTAACTCACCAATTAAGTTACATCTTAATTTAACCCATTTCTATTCATCTGTGTATCGCCATGTGGCTGTGGCTTACAGGCAAGTTTCCATCCTGCCTCTGTTCCCAAAGGCGGCTACATGGTGTCCTGACTCCGTCTTCCTTCTCCCAGCATTCAGTTTAGTTTTCCCCACCTGGCTCTTCTCTTTCCTATCACAGGCCAAGACAGATTCTTTATTCATTAACCAATTGTATTCACAGCATACAGAGGGGAATCCCACATCAGAGATCTTTCCATTTTCTGATATCTTCTTCAATTTCTTTCTTCAAAGACTTAAAGTTCTTTTCATACAGGTCTTTCACTTCTTTGGTTAGCATTACCCCAAGATATTTTGTTATTTATGGCTATTGTGAAAGGTGATTTCTTTCTCGGCCCTTTTGTCATTTGTGTATAGTAGGGCTACTGATTTTTGAGTTGATTTTTATTTCTTCCTTTTCCCAGTGGTATTTAGGTTGAGTGTTGTTCAGTTTCCATGAGATTGTAGACTTTCTGTATTTTGTATTGTTGAGTTCTAACTTTAAGCCATGGTAGTCTGATAAGATACAGGGGGTTATTCCAATTTTTTTGCATCTTTTGAGGTTTGCTTTGTGACAGAGTATGTGGTCAGTTTTTGAGAAAGTTCCATGAGGTGCTGAGAAGAAGGTATATTCTTTTATGTCTGATGGAAAGATGCCTGTTAATTCCATTTGAGTCATAACATCTGTTCTCTTATTTCTCTGTTAAGCTTTTATCTAGCGGACCGGTTCATTGTTGAAGTCTCCCACTATTAGTGTGTGGGGTTTGATGTGAGGGTTAAGCTTTAATAATGCTTCTTTTACATATGTGGTTGCTCTTGTATTTGGGGCATAGATGTTCAGAATTGATATCTCCTCCTCTTGATGGATTTTTTTCCTGTGATGAATGTGAAATGTCTTTCTTCATCTCTTTTGATTGATTTTAGTTTGAGGTCTACTTTGTTAGATATTAGAATAGTTACACCAGCTTGCTTCTTAGGTCCATTTTATTGGAAATTCTTTTTCCCAGCCCTTTTCTCTGAGGTAATTACTGTCTGTCTTTGAGGTTGAGGTGTGTTTTTTGAACACAGTAGAAGAATGGATCCTATTTTCCTATCCATTCTGTTATCTTGTGCCTTTTTATAGGTAAATTAAATCCATTGATACTAAGAGATATTAATAACCAGTTGTTATTTTTTTGGTTAGTGGTGCTTGCATGTTTCCCTTCTTTTGGGTTTGCTGGTGTGAGGTTATCTGTTGCCTGTGTTCTCTTGGATGTAGCTAACTTCCTTGGGTTGGAATTTTCCTTCTAATACTTTCTGTAAGGCTGGATTTGTGGATAGATATTGTTTAAATCTGCTTTTGTCAAGGAATATCTTGTTTTTTTCCGGGTATGGTGATAAAAGCTTTGCTTGGTATAGTAGTCTGGGCTTGCATCCGTGATCTCTTAGTCTACAACACATCTGTCCAGGACCTTCTGGCTTTCAGAGTTTCTATTGAGATGTCAGTTGTAATTCTGATGGGTCTGTCCTTATGTTACTTGGCCTTTTTCTTTTGCAGCTTTTAATATTCTTTCTTTATTCTGTATGTTGAGTGTTTTGATTATTATATGGCAGGGGACTTTTTTGGGAGGGGGTGTCCAATCTATTTAGTGTTCTGTAAGCTTCATGTACCTTCATAGGCATATCCTTCTTTAAGTTGGGAAAAACTTCTATGATTTTGTTGAATATATTTTTTGTGCCTTTGAACTGGAATTCTTCTCCTTCTTCTATCCCTGTTATTCTTAGGTTTGCTCTTTTCATGGTGTCCCAGATTTTTAAACTCAAGTCAAGCTACTTTCTTCACCACACTGCACTTTTCATAATCTTTATGCACTTCCTGGGTAGGAGTAACCAAGACCCATCCTAACCTAAATGCTAATCTGTCTTGAGATTTCTTACACAAACACACACACACTCACAGTCTGTTACCTTTTAATTCAGCCTCATTAAATTTCTCCAGACACTGCCAGAATACAGCTAGGTCACTTGCTAGAATATAAATGGCCTCTAGGCCAAGTTCTGATAGAGATTTTGTTCCCTTCTGAAACCTCAAGAACTGGGCCTCCATGATCCACATTTCTTTTGGTATTCTGGTTTTCTGAATGCTATTAGATTATCTTCATTTTGTTTTGCTTACAGTATTTAAGGGCTTTTCTAGCCTGTATCTCCAAATTTTACATTCGTCCTACAAATCTGTTCTGAAGGCCTATGAACCACATTGCTGGAGAGATAGCTTTGTGGTTAAGAAGTACTGGCTGCTCTTCCAGAGGATGGAGGTTCAATTCCCAACACCCATGTGGTGGCTCACAATCAGCTGTAACTCCAGCTGTTCTAGTCTCTAGGCATCTTGAACACATGTGATACAGTCATACATGAAGGCAAAACACACATTCTCAAAAACAAAAAAATTAAGTCTTATTAACCCATGGGCAGGTTTATCATAGTAAACAGCCCCACTCCTTAGTACCAATTTCCTGTATTTTTTGAAAACATGAACTTGTTCTTCTGGAGAAACAACTGAAGGAAAAAAGGGTTTATTATGGCTTAATGATTTGAAAAGGGGTACAGTGCATCATAGTAAAGAAGGAAGGCAGCAGGCACTTGAAGCAGCTTGTCACAGAACATCCTCAGTCAGGAAGCAGATAATAGATAAGGAATCAGGCCCAAGCAATAGAAATTCAATGTCCTCCTCCAGTGACCCACTTCTTCCATCAAGGCTCTATTTCCTAACGGTGCCACAAACTTTCAAACCAGTGCCATCAGATAGGGACCAAATAGTCAAACACATGAGCCTATGGGGTTATTTCTCATTCAGATCGCAACAGTATATGAAAATTTCTCTGAATCATTTTAAGAAATTCCATCGCCATGATTAATCTCACATGGTCTACTGTAGCTTCTTTATTTTGATTCTCAGCAACCATACTGTTGGCCATGTCTCTGTCTACAACTGATTTGAACCTGTCTCCATGACCACTATGATTACTGCTACTACTCCACAATCTCCTCTCTCTTCTCCCCCCATCCCAATTACTGTACCTAGAACTTCCAGTACAGTGTTCATTGGTAGTGGCATTCTTGTTATTCTTTCTTCCCTTCCCTCCCCTCTTCCCCTCTTCTTTCCCTCCACCCTTTCTCCTCACCCTCGCTTCTCCCCACCCCATGTCCATGTGTGTGTGGTTCGGGTATTATTTAGGCAGACCTACTATTACATTTCATTTCGAGGAAATTCAATCTCAGGGCAGATTTCCTGGTCCCGATTTTTACAGTCTTTTACCCTTTTTTTGTGGTGTTCCCTAAGATTTAGGTGCAGGAGTTGTGTTGTAGATATATCCATTGGATTTGGGCACACCACAGTCAATTGACCAGTTGTGGTTTTCTATAATGATCTCCATCTGTTGGGATAAGAATCTTCTTAGATGAGGAGTAAAAACTACACTTACTTGTGGGTATAAGAATAAGTATTTAGGGGCTGGAGACCATGGCTCAGAGGTTAAGAACGCTGACTGCTCTTCCAGAGGTTCTGAGTTCAATTTCCAGCAACCACATGGTGGCTCACAACCATCTACAATGAGATCTGGCACCCTCTTCTGGCCTGCAGGCATACATGGAGGCAAAACACTGTGTACATAATAAAATCTTTAAAAAAAAATAAGTATTTAGAATGTAGGTAGGAAGTATTCCAGTTTAGGAAAGTGGTAGTAGTAGGTTTTCCTGTAGGATTTATGATCTCTGTTGTCATGGGTAGTTGGCTAGGTTTCCATTATCAGGCATAATTTCCCTCCTCTTGAATGTGCCTTAAGTTCATTTAGACAGTTGTTGCTTATCATCAAGACATTATTGCACACTTGGGAGATATCTTGCCATGTTGGTCTTTAGTTTATGAATCACATCTGGGGACTATTTGTTGTTTTCCTTCCTTGGCAGTTTGCATATAAACTTCTGGAACCATGATAGTTAGTCCTCAGGGAGGAGGCTTTCAGGTCACATCCAGCTTGGATTCTGAATCTGAGGTGCGTGATATTTTCTGCAATAGGACTTAGCCTTCAGCCTCTGGGAGGCAACCAAGGACAACAGCAATGTGCTGCAATGTTTTGAGAGTTTTGTGTACTGCTACTGGAATTTTTGTTAGTCTGTCATTCTTCTGGGGAATATTTTCACCGCAAAAAAAAAACCAATGTAACTGCATTTAAGCGTGCCATGGAGATAAGGCTGGCCTAGAACTTAGAGAGATCTGCCTGTTTCTGACTCCCCAGTGCTGACATGGGTCTTTCTGATTTTCTTTTATTGAGATTTATTTATTTTATGCATATACACCTTTCTGCCAGAAGAGGGCAGAAGATCCCACTAGAGATAGAGCCACCATTTGGTTGCTGGAAATTGAACTCATGACCTCTCGAAAATCAGCCAGTGCTCTTAACCACTAAGAAGTCCAGGTTCTTTCTGATTTTTAAATGTAGGCACTTAGAGCCATAAATTTCTCTCCCGAGATTTTATTGTGCTGTTTCATTTTAATTAAGTACCAAGATTTTTTTCTTTTTTTTCCTTGACTTCTTTAACCCATTTGCCATTCAGTAATGAGTTGTTTTATCTTCTTATCTCCATGAGTTTGTGTACTCACTAGAGATTTGTTTGCTTTGACTATATGTTTTATTATAGGATAGGATATATGGAGTCTTTCTGAATTTGTAAAGATTTGTTTTGTGTCCCAGGATGAAGTCTATTTTAGAGAAGTATTCTGATCATGATTTCCCTTCCTCCAGCTCCTCCCAGATCCTCTCCAACCCTCTACCCACCCAACTTCATTCCCTTCTTTCTATCTCCTTAGAAAACAAACAAGCAAGCACTCAAAAGAAAAAAGAACATGCCAGGGGTTGGTGGCACAGGCCTTTAATCCCAGCACTAGGCGGGCAGAGACAGGTGGATCTTGGGAGTTCAAGGCCAGCCTCATCTACAGAGCCAGTTTCAGGACAGGCTCCAAAGCTACAGAGAAACCCTGTCTCGAAAAAAAAAACAAACCAAACCACACACACAACAATTCTCATATAAGCACATAATTGGAAACCATAATGTATAAGCAAAAGATTATTTTAGTCTGTATCATGGTATGTTTTTCATTCTCCTTCAACTATGACAGATAGTGTCCTGGATACAGCAGTCTAGGTTGGCAGTTGTGGTCTTTTAGAACTTGAAGTGCATTGCTCCAGGCTCTTCTGGCTTTCAATTTTTCCATTGAGGAATTGTGACCTGTGGTTTAGGTCCTTGATCCATTTTAGAGTTGAGTTTTACAGGCAGGGAATGGGACTGACTCTGGAAGTTCCATTAATTAGGACTTGGGGCCTGGCTTCACAAAGGGGGGCAGAGGCAGAACTAAGGGTACCCTGAATCTAGCCACAGATGGCCACAGGTCTGAAGGGAGTGGAGATGAAATGAAAGGAGTGTAGGGATAAGTCCCACCCCTTAGGGGGCGTGTTCGCCTCAGGCTAAAGTTCTCCTATAAAATTGGTGAGCGTGCTCCCAGCGCTCTCTTCTGCTTTCCTGGTCTCCGCGGGAACAGTGGTTCTGTAAGTCTATTCCTCCATTAAAGCTGTCTATATTTTGACAATCTGTCTGCATTCGCTTACGCCGTTACAAAGGAGGGGTTAAGCACTGGAGAGGGAACAGATGGAATAGGGGAAGGAGTAGTCTGCTGGTAGTCTGCCTGGGTCCCAGTCAAGTGTGTCTTTGGTGTCTCTAGTAGAAAGTCACAAAGGAATGGAGGTGGACTAGGAAGAATGGTTGAGGGAGTGGGTAGTGAGAGTCAGATCATTTTTTCAATTCCATCTTCATTTCAGCTTTATATTGCACCAATATTTCTATCATATTACTCAATTGGGATTTGAAACCCTGAATTGTCTTCATCATTTTGTTCAGTTTTCTGTTTGGTTTTGTTGAGCATCACTCTAGCATGTGTTGTTATCCTTTTAAATTTCAGTGAGGTGTTTTGTGTCTTCTTTTAAACTTCTTGAATTCCTTAAAGATGTTACTATTTGAACTCTGTGCTCTGGGGTTCACCTAGATTATTCTCATTAGAGAACATTTCTATAAAACTGGTGGGTTTAATGGGACACATACTGTTTTGGTCTTTCGTAGAGTTTTTCAATGTGACCTGGGCATGTGGACTTCTTTGCTTGTATATCTAATGTGAAATTTTTAGCTTTCCTTAGATTTGATCAGTGTAGGAGCTAGGTAAAACTGATGTGTGTATGTATGAACTGCTGGATTGGACCTAGGCCAGGCAAAGCCAGTATTGGAGCTGTGGTTTTGAGTTAGGCCTGTGGTTGTGGAGATGAGAATGGGGAGGCAAATGGGCATACATGGGAGGGACTAACCAGGTTATAAGAGTCACGGGTCTGGAACTAAGCCTGTGCAAAGGGATGGATGGGACTTGGAATATAGTCACCAGGCAGAGCTCTTTTGTAAACTGTGGCTGTGGGTATGGAGATAGTGGCAGGGGCAGATAATAATTCTTTTTGTATGGAGGTGGGCTATTGATTTAGGATCTTTTTATATGTAGGCATTTGCAGGTTTGAATTGCTATCTGTGCACTGTTCTTGCTGCACTTTTTAAAGTTTTTGTATATTCTATTTTTGTTTCAATTTATATCAAAGTTTTTAAAAGTTTCCCTTTTATTTTGGGGGCATTATATATGTGTAGAGGTCAGAGGACAACTTGTGGGAGTTAGTTTTCTCCTTCTACAATTCTGGGAGTTGATCATGTATTCAGACTTGGTGGTAGACATTTTTACCCACTGAACCTTCTTATCCTTTATCAAAGTCTTTGAAATCACACGTGACTATTTCTTTAATTCTTTTTGAGTATGTATAACTTCTACCTAGTTTTGAATTTTTCATTTTCTTTCTGTTACTGATTTTTAGCTTTTTGTAGTTGGAGATGTTTTGTATTAGTTTAGTCTTTTAGAGCTTATTGATACTGAGAACAGCTAAGGGAGGATAGAGTCATGTGCAATATACAGTGACATATGCATAAAATGTCATAACCCATTATTCTGTATGCCAACTAAAAGTATTAATAAAAAAAAAAACAGGTACAAAAATCTTAGCGAGAGCTGGTTATGGTAGTTTATACCTGTAATCCCAATACTCAGGAGGCAGAGGCACTTGATATTTGAGGCCAGCCTTGGAAGCAGAGTGAGACCTTGTCCCAAAAATCAAAAGAATATTATTTGTCAATTGTTCTCATACCTGCCTTTATGCCAGTTGCACACTGAGTTAATTACTATTTTTAGTAATATGTTTTAAAATCAGGAAATGGCTTCAACCTTATATTTGAATATGGATATTTATTATATATATTTTCTTTCAATGCAAAGGCATAATTTATAATTTATACCTGTTGACTAAAATGTGAAGCTCAGAATGGAATTCCTTATGTAAGTTACTTTAAATATTATCTGTTTCTTATTAAATTTTAAAAAATGCTTTCGTGGGTGGGTCCATCACAGCATGTGTAGAGGTCAGAAGACAACTTTATGTAGCCCATTCTTTCCACCTTTATGTGGGTTCTGGAAAACAAAATCTAAGTCACCAAGCTTGTACAGCAATCATTTTTACCTGCTGAGTCATCTTACTGGCCCACACGTATCAACTCTTAAGTACAACTTTTGAACACGACTTTGCAAGGCAAGGTTAAATATTGTTTATTATTTCGATTTTTATGGTTTAAGATTCTGAAACTGTCTTTAGGCTGCTACTGTGTCATCCAGTATTTCAAAGTTTTCTGACCCTAAGACACCAAGTCTTTCTGCTATGCCACACTTATTTCTTTGGAGTAGAAAAACTTTCAGATCTAACAAAGTAATATTGATGGATTTTTCTGAAAGAGCTATGTTACTAGTGCTCAATCTTTTTCTAAGAACAATTAAATACTCCCTTTTTGAAAGAAAATAGTCAGGAGGCAAAGTTTTTACCTCTTTATTGAAAGAGGAAGGTCTGAAAAATAGACTCAATTTTCTATAGATAAGCTCTGTGGAGAGAAGTAGGAGGAACATTCCTAGGAGGTTGTTATTCTTAAAATTCTCTTCTAGGCTTGGGAATGCAATCAGAATTATCAATAGAATCTTTCTATACCATATTCCCATTAAATCCTATATCTTGCCTGTGGATTATGAAGAGTTGCCTATGAATTTTTTGATACTCTATATACTTGTATTTGTTTCTGTAATATAGCATACTTGCATATGGATACTGTATCAGTTAGATCATGTAGTACCAATAATCTTGGTCCTGTTAAACTAAGTTTATTTTTCTCATTATTTCACAAACAGTAAATACCTGCTTTTCATTGTATGGGGGTTCTTTAATATAAAATCAAACACATATCCCTGGCCTCATTTGTAAATATAATAGTCAGTTTCTAAGTACAATGTAATATCTCCAGTACAAGCATAATACAGGTTGCTCTGGAAAGCTGGCAAGGAGGAATCTAAATCAGATTACAAGAATGAGGAAAAACATACTACAGAGTTAAATCTAGAGCTGAGTTTTTAAAAAGTGAGCCAAGTAACTCACTTTAGTGATGTGGGACAAATAAATCAGAATAAGGTGAGTGTAGGAGAAGGACTTTCATAACAAGGGAACAACCATAGAAAAGGCACAAACTGTGAGATATTTAGGGACCTTCTGCAGTTGAGTGTGGAATGTGTAGATGAGTAAAGTTGAAGAGGAGTAGGAAGGACTGAAGTATGTGTCATTCCGTCTTTGCCTTTTTGGATAAGATTTCATTTTTCCTGCCTTCACCTCTCTCTACAGTCTATCCATCCCTGGAGTCTGATGATGATGACCCTGCTCTGAAATCTCGACCCAAAAAGAAGAAGAATTCAGATGATGCTCCATGGAGTCCTAAAGGTGATCTAGTATCTGTATCTTAGACTCTGTAGGAGTGGCCAGGTGAAAAAAATAATTGAAATAAGGGATAAATGGTACAAGATCTTATTCAGTCACTCATTTGCTTAGTCAGCAAACATCTGTTCCATGTTTGGTGCCAGAGCTAAAATGATTGTGTAGCACAGTTTATGTAATCTAGCTAGGAAAATCATAGCTATTGCTTTATGATATCATATGGCTTGAGATGAAGGAAACAAGGAAAATTTCAATAAGCCATGTTCAGCATCTAAGAACATTCTGGTAACTATCATCCCATTCCCCCATAGTAATTTTGTTTCCAAAGAGGAAAATTATGTTGACTCTTGGGCTCTGCAAGAATCTCAAGATTGTCAACTACTGAGAAGTCATCTCTGAGGAAGGGAAGGAAGAGAGGGAAAGTAGGTCAGTGAGATCAACATGGAATTTTGAGAGATAAAATAATTTTCTTCTTCTCACTGATCAGGCTGTTTATACCTAAGAACATTTGGGAGCTTTGTAAAATTTGAATGTTTCTGTCTGTAGTGAATGTGCATGTTCACTTGTGTGTGATTTATTCATAGGTGCATGTAGTTGTGTTTATGTGAACCTGAGAGAACAACCTCAGGCATGAGCCCTTGTCTTTCACCTTTCTTAATGAAGGAACTTTTGTTGTTCAATACACCCTGCTTTCAGAGTTTCTCCTGTTTCTGCCTTCCATCTCATTGTAGACATTCTGGGCTTGTAGATGCTCATTACCACATCCAGTTTTAGTGGGTTTGGGGAGCCAAACTCCAGTTCTCATGCTTATGTGGAAAGTGCTTTAAGGCACTGAATTATCTTCCACAGCCCATGGTGCTTTTGCTGCTTAACAAACTACCCAAACCTTAATGGCCTAAAAGAATACTTACCACTTCTCATGATTCTGTAGGTTGGTTAAGCTGTTCCTGCAATCTCAGCCAGCTTGATTTTGGACTAGGTAGCATAAAAATACCTAGGTCCTTTTTTCATACATTCATTTATCCTCCAGGAGGCCAGTCCAGGATTTTTTCACAGACTGGCAATGGAGTTTCCATCAGCAAGAAAGAATAAATCTCAATATACAATCATTTTTCAAGCTTCTACTGTGTCATGTTTGCTATTGTCCCAGCAATACAGCAATTTATATAGCTAAGCTTATGATCTCTCTAATTCTTAGAATATGTCTTAATGAGTGAATCACCAATATATAAAAATCAAACATATTTTCTCTATTTCTTCTTATAGTTTCTACCTTTAATTTCTTCTATGAAGATAAAATTTTTGACTGGTGTATTAAAAAATGTGAAAAATACTAAAAGTAAAGGAAATTATGAAGAAGTAGTCATCCAGGATGTTGCCATTCAGAAACAGCCACTGTTAACCTTTTGACATTTTCTTCTAGTGTTTTATGTTTCTGTTCATTTTTTTCTTTTTCTGGTTGAAATAACACTGTAGGAGCTGAGAATATTGCTCAGTAGTAGAGTGCCTATCATGTAAAAACCTGAATTTAATACTTAGTACCAGGGGAGAGGGGTTTGAAATAATACTTACAATAAAACTTCATACTCTTGTTTTGCTTTTTAATCAAAGGTAGTATGTGTAGCAAGCAATTAATATAGAGGATTTTAGGTTGAACAGCAGTGTTCTCTCTCTGTTCTCTACTCTCAACTCTGTGCCTTAAAGGCAGCATCATAGCTTTTATTTTCCTGGTAGATGCTTCAAAAGCTCAAGATAATAGAATTTATGCTAGTCATAGTACTACAGCCTACAGCCCTAGCCCAACAAAAGTGGAGACAGGAGAATCAAAGGATTGCAGATTTGAACTTTCAAGGTGGTTCAACATGTAAAAACACCTACCACCAAGCCTGACAACCTGAGTTCAATCTCTGTAGCCCACATGGTAGAAGAAAACAACTGACTTCTGAAAGCTGTTCTCTGACCTCTCCCCAAATAAATAAATGTAAAAAAATTATTTTTGCTAAAAAAATATTTTTCTGGGCATACACCTTTAATCTCAACATTGGGAGGTAGAGGTAGGCATATCTCTGTGAGTTTGAGGCCAGCCTGATCTATATAGTAGGTTTCAAGCCAGACGAGTCTACATTTTCTCAGAAAGTAAAGTATTGCAGATTTACGGTTGGTCTACCTAGGTTACATAATGAGATTGAAGTCATTCTGGCCTACATAGTGAGATCTTGTCTCAGAATTTTTACCACCATTCCTCAATTTATCAATCTAATTTCTCCTTTCATTAATTTCTGATATACTTCCCCATCTTTCCAATAACTGTTCTTTCTCAATTGTATGATCAAAGAAATATCTCTCCATGAATATACCTAGCTTCTCCTTTAATGTGGAACATTTATACCATTGCCAAGTTTTATGATTAGTAATAACATTTGAAGTAAGCATATTTACATGTATCTCTGATAATTTATTTAGACTGACTCTCCATGAAATTATAGAGTAGTCAACGTGTATAAGGATAAACATTGAAAGGCCTTTCTCCTACCCTATTCTCTAGCCTTCTACTTCTCCATTTGGAGTAAACTGCTGTTAACAGTTTCTTATGTTTTCAGAGATATTTTCAGATATTTACATCTGAGTACCGTGTATATATTATCTTTGCCTTTTTTATTCTATTGGAAGATTCCTTTATGTACTGTCTTTTGCTTTTCTCACTAAATAATACATTTTGTTTGTTTGTGTGTAGTCTTGGTTGATTTGGAACTCTTTAGAGATCTGCCTGTGTGTAATACCTGGCTCTCACTCAAAAATACATCTCAAAAATTGTTTATACTCACACAAAGCAATGTGTGAGACTACTGGTTTCCCTGTTCCTTTGACTATAGTTGGTTAATAATAAACTGTAACCAATAAGAACTTTAAACCAAGCCATAATAAACTTTTTCTCTCTTAAATTACCTCTTGTTAGACATTTGGTCACGAGGATACGAAAAGTAACATAAATAAATACATGTCCATTAACTAATACCTTAATTCTTTAATATTAACATTTTGTCAAAATTGTTTCATCCTTCTATCCATATTTAGCTATCTATAGTTTTTCCTGAGGCACTTCAAGATAATATATGTCAACATTTTGCCATTTGAGTATTTCCTAAGAATGCCTCCCTCTATGATAACACTGTTGATATCAATATTTGTCAGTTAAGTCTACAAGATACTCTAATACGAGTTCAATCGGTAGCTGGAGCAGAGAACTGACCCCAGAGAGCCCTGAGAGCCCCACTGCTGCCCTAGTCACCATCACACCCTGGGAGGAGCCTCAGCCATTGCTTCTAGCCCCAGTCACCACCACTGCCACCATGAGCAGCAAGGCTGAGACCCAGCAGCAGCCCGCCGCCCTCAGTGCCGCCTACACCAAGCCTGGCTCCATGGGCAGTGGCCCGGGGAGTGGAGGCCTGGGTGGTGTTGCCCACCGGCGGGGACAAGAAAGGTCACCGCAATGAAGGTTTTGGGAGCAGTAAAATAGTTCAATGTAAGGAAAGGATACGGTTTCATCAACAGGAATGACACCAAGGAAGATGTATTTGTACACCAGACTTCCATAAAGAATAACAACCCCAGGAAGTACCTTCGCAGTGTGGGAGATGGAGAGATTGTGGAGTTTGATGTTGTTGAAGGAGAAAAGGATGCAGAGGCAGCAAACGTTACAGGCCCTGATGGAGTTCCAGTTCAAGGCAGTAAATATGCAGCAGACCGTAACCATTATAGACACTATCCACGTCATAGGGGTCCTCCACGTATTACCAGCAGAATTACCAGAATAGTGAGAGTGGGGAAAAGAATGAGGGATCAGAAAGTGCTCCTGAAGGCCAAGCTCAACAACGCCAGCCCTATTGCAGGCAAAGGTTCCCACCTTACTGTTTGTCGACCACAGTATTCCAACCCTCCTGTGCAAGAAGTGATGGAGGGTGCTGACAACCAGAGTGCAGGAGAGCAAGGTGAACCAGTGAGACAGAAAATGTATCGGGGTTACAGACCACGATTTCGCAGGGGCCCCCCTCGCCAAAGACAACCTAGAGAGGACAGCAATGAAAAGGACAAAGAACATCAAGGAGAAGAGACCCAAGGTCAGCAGCCACCTCAATGTCAGTATGGCGGCAACTTCAATTACCAATGCAGGCGCTCAGAGAACCCTAAACCACAAGATGGCAAAGAGACGAAAGCAGCCGATCCACCAGCTGAGAATTCCTCCGCTCCTGAGGCTGAGCAGGGCGGGGCTGTGTAAATGCCGGCTTACCATCTCTACCATCATTCAGTTTAGTCATCCAACAAGAAATGAATATGAAATTCCAGCAATAAGAAATGAACGAAGATTGGCGCTGAAGACGTTAAGTGCTTGCTTTTTTGCCCATTGACCAGATATGGCAGAACTATCTGCATTATCTATGCAGCATGTTTTTTTTTTTTTTTTTTTTTTAACCTAAAGCTGTCTCTCTTTGGTAATGACAAATGTGTTTTTTTGTTGTTGTTGGTTTTTTTTTTAAAAAAGGTCTGGTTTTTCTCAAAACCTTTAATGTTTTTTAATTGTTTCATATCTGGTCAAGTTAAGATTTTTAAGAACGTCATTTTTAATTTGTAATAAAAAGTTTACAACTTGATTTTTTTCAAAAAAAGTCAACAAACTGCAAGCACCTGTTAATAAAGGTCTTAAATAATAAAAAAGGGATATTCTAATACTCAGTCTATAGCCAAAAAGTTTCCAACTGCCTTCCAAAAATGCCTTTATTGATCACTTTAAGAAATCTCCAAAATTCAGATCCAGTCAATGAGGGAGGTTTTTTTTTTTTAATTCTAGTTTAAAACAACTACCATCTTATCATGTTTCTGTGTCCTGTGTTTCAAGAACTGGGAAGGGCACAATGGGAACAGTTTGACTTAAGTTTGTGACTTCTGGGGCCTCAGAAAAACTTTGAAGGCTGAAGCAAACCTAGTAGCCAAGAGTTTGAATCTTTAGTTGTTTCACAACCTGGTGCCTTCTGGAAAAGGATTCATGTGGTTTCCCCCATCTGACTAGCTCCCTCATTGCTGTGTGATCTCAGAGTAGTTAGACTTGCAGCATAAGTAGGTTTTCAAACATGGGTGTTCAAGGCGTCTACTAAGAACTTGCCTTTCCCAACTTCACCTTAGACATCACACATTGTATCACTTGAGCTGTATTCTACAGTTTGCAAATGAGTCTGCTCAGAATCAATGGGGGAGACATAGACTGTTTGTTATTACTAATATGAGATTTTAGTGTGATTACATCATTTCTCCCTGCCCTTTCCTCCGTTTAGACCCTTCCATATACCCTTCTTTGCTCTTTCAAATTCATGGACTTTTTTCATTAATTGTTGTTACATATACATATATTCCTAAATACATAAAAAATGACCTGCTAAGTCAGTATACTGTTACTTGTATGTATGTTTCAGGACTAGAATTTGGTATTGGATAACTAATTTTTGTGTTCATCCCTTGGGAAGACTATTTCTCCCATTTTCAGCATTCCTTAGTTTCCTATAGTGTTTTATATAGAATTGGGCCTTTCTGGTCTTTCCTCGTCTACTTTGGCATGTATAGTCTTGTTGTACGTATTCAGCCCATGTTTATGGAGTCATGCTAATGAGATTTTATAGGTGTCACGACATTCCTAGAAAATACAATCTCATGGCAAACCCCTGATCCTCAGGCTCTTACAATTTTTCTGTCCCCTCTTCCATAATGATCCCTGGGCCCTAGAAACAGTGTTTTATAGATTTATGCCTTAGGACTGAGCTCCACAACTCTGCATTTTAATTGATTGTGATTTTCTCTAATGTCTACATCTGTTGCAAAGAGAAGTTTTCCTGATGCAGAATAAGGACTACACTTATCTGTGGGAATAAGAACAAATATGTAGAATGTAATTAGGGATTATGCTCATTCATTAAAGTGGTTTTAGGTTCTCCTCTGAGATTCTTGACTCATGAGTAGTTGTGTAGACTTACAGTATCAAGCATGATTTACCTCTTTTTGAGTAAGTCCAAAGTCCAATTAGACAGCTGTTGGTTACCAGCAAGGTATGTGTATCACTACTGCACCCTTAGAGTTATTGTGCTGTTCATTGCTGTGGCTTACAGGCATCGTAGCTGGGTAGGAGCCACTTGTTTCCCTCCTTTAGAAGCTTGCATGGCACCTTCTGGCATAAAAGCTAGTCCTCAGAGAGGAGGCTTTCATATCAGTCCCAGCTCAGGGGCCTCTGGGACATGTGTCTGAGGTGCATGGTGTCTCCTTCAGCAATAAGGACTTAACTTCTGCCTCTGGGGAAGGATTAACCAAAGGCAATAGCAATAACAGTGTTTTGGGAGTCACTTAGACAGCCCTGACACCTCAAAAGAGGACTTCTCATGCCTGCTGTTGGCGTTTTTGATAGTTAATCTTTGACTCTTAAAAGGAACATTGTCATCCCAGATGAGAATTTTTTATTTAAACTAGATTTGTATATTTCTACACTTTTTAAATGCACATATGCAGAGTTATAATTTCCCTTCTGGGACTGCTTTCAATGTGTCACAAAGGTTCTGTTATTTTGTGTTTTCATTTTCATTTAGTTCCAGGAAATGTTTCATCCTTTCTTGATTTCTTCTTTGACTCATTCATCATTCAGTAATGAGCTATTTAGTCTCCATGAGTGTGTGTAGTTGCTAGTGATTTGTTTTCTGTCAATTTTGTTTGATTTTGTTGTGGTCACATAGGATACATGGAGTTATTTCAGTCTTTTTGAGTTTGTAAAATTTGTTTTGTGTCCTAAGATTTTGTCTTTTAAGAGTTGCCTCTGTGTTACACTGAGTAGAATGTGTATTTTCTTGGTGTTTGGGTAGAATATTTTGTAAATATGTTAGGTCCATTTGATGTATGATGCCATTTATTGATGTTTATTTTTCAACCCAGTAACCTCCCTGTTGGAGAAAGTAAGGCATTGAAATCAACTACTATTAGTGGGTTTGTGTTAATCTGTGTCCTTAAGTCTAGTAGTACATATTTTTATGAAATTGGACACTACAGAGTTTGCATATATGTTTAGAATAGTAATATCTTAGTTAAATGTTCCCCTGTTAGAATGGATTATCCCTCTTCATCTCTTCTGATTAGTTTTATTTTGAACTCTATTTTGTCAGATATTAGGCTAGCAATGCCTGCTTGCTTTTCGGTCCATTTGATTGGGCTACTTTTATCCATCCTTCTACTCCAAAGTGGTTCCCGTCTTTAAAGCTGTGTTTCTTGTAGACAGCAAATAGAATGTTTCTTGATCCATTCAGTCAGCCTGTCTTTTGAGTGGAGAATTGAGGCCATTAATATTTAAAGTTATTATTGAAATGTGTGTGTTAATTGTGGTAATCGTGTCGTTGGTTTTTTTGTTTTTGTATTCCTACTGGTATTTTGTATTTTAGTAGTTACAACTTGATATTTCTTCCCACATCTCTTGATTATACTCATTCCTCTCCTCAGCCTAAAATATTACTTCCTGTCTTTTCTTTAGGTTTGGTTTGTTGAATATAGTTTTTAGGCTGTTTGAATCATGGGAATTTTTTTTATTAAACTATGGCTAGTCTAGTTTGCTCATCATGATCTTTTAGGACTCTGAATGCATTGTTCCTAGCTTGTCTGGCTTTCAAAGTTTCCATTGAGAAATCAAATGTTATCCTTTATTTGTGACTTGTGTTTTTGATTGTTTTTTCAGCTTTCAATATTCTTTCTTTGTGCTATATGCTTAGTATTTTAATGATGATGTGCCATGAGGAGTTTTGTTTTCTTCCGGTCCTATCTATTTTGTGTTCTTTATGCTTCCTGTATCTGTATGGTTTGTTTGTTTTTTCCTTAGTTTAGGAGAAGTTTTATGATCTGGCCTATGCCATTGACTTTGGATTCTTCTCCTTCATCTATGCCTGTAATTTGAAGGTTTGGTCTTTTCATGGTGCTCCACAGTTCCTGTATATTCCTTTCTTATGTTTTTAAAAACTTTTACATGTTCCTTGCTTCTTTGATATACTTTGTATTTGATTCTTCCTACTTGTAAGACTTTCCTTTGAATTTTCTAGTTGGGCAATTGGGTTTTCCAATTCCTTCTTCATTTTAACTTGAGTCTTCTTCAATGTTTATATCTCTCAGTTGAATTCCTTTCTCAAGTCCTGGGTTGTCTTTACCTTTTCCATCAGCTTTATATTTGTTTTTTTCTTGGGCATCACTCAGGCTTTTATTTCTCCTTAATTTCATTAAGCTGTTTCTTTGTATCTTCTTTAAACTCCTAGAATTCTTTGATGAAGTTTATGGTTCTTTTAAATTGTTTCCTGTGATTCTTATAGGTAGTCTAATTGACATTTCTACAGGACTGGTACATTTTCAAGGGGAGATCTGGGCATGATATTTCTCCTTTTTTTAAGATTTATTTATTTATTATGTATACAGTATTCTGTCTGCATGTGTGCCTACAGACCAGAAGAGGGCACCAGATCTCATTACAGTAAGCCACCATGTGGTTGCTGGGAATTGAACTCAGGACCTCTGGAAGAACAGTCAGTGCTTTTCACCTCTGAGCTATCTCTCCAGCCCCTGGACATGATATTTCATATTGTTTGTATTTTTTGATTTGAAGAGAAAAACTTCTTTTCTTCTGTGTCTGATATGGACAGACTAGTGCCTTGACTAGTACAGCCATGGGTATCACTGGGACCTTAAAAATAGGGTAATTATAGACAGAGGTTCACTTCAAGAATGAGCAATTTTTATTTTTCCCACTGCTTATACATATTGTTTAGCTAGCTACTAGAGATAGCATTGCAAGCAGAGCTTGTGTGAACAGTATCTTTGCCCTTCTTATCTGAGTTCTTCTTTCCTGCCCTTGTAGCCTTGGTTTGCCACAGAGGACATTCCTCCTATGTAATTTTCTGCAGTCAGAGGGCCACATTTGGGTCAGGGTTTGTACTCAGAAAAAAAAATGCAGACCATGTGGACCCCAGCATACCATATTGGAGTAGAAGATAGGATGTGTAGGCTAGTTATACCTAGATGTTGGGAATGGCTTAAGTGGAATGAAGTCAGTTAGACAGAGAAGACTTCACTGGTGTTCAGGATGTGTCCTAGTCCAAGCCTAGAGTATGAAGGTACATCTGAGAGGTTGGATATTGCATGGGAGGAGCCTGTGTGTCAGTGGAAGGCAGGACAGGTCTTGATAGAAGCCTAGAGAATGGTAGTGACACAGGCTGAGGTGGTCAGACTAAGCTGGAGACCAGAATGTTGGAAACAGGCTAGATCTGGTTGGTTAGAGAGGAAAGGTCAGACAGACTTACTGGGCTTATACATTTTTATGTATAAGAACTGGCTAGGGGGAAAGGTTGGGTGTGGTGAGGGGAGGGGTCTGGCAGAATCCTGGAGAGAGAAACACCTGTTTCAAAAGATTTGTGGGTTTTTTTTTGAGCATCATGTTTCTTGGGCTAGATGTGAACTAATTTTATAGCCATAGATGACCTTGAACTTCTAATCTTCCTGTTTCTACCTCTAAGTGCTGGAACCCAACCACACCTGGTGTTAGGAGGTATTGGGGGACCCAAACCCAGGGCCTTGTAGTGACTGGACTGTAGAGGATAATTTAAGATGCCCAAATATATGTGATACACAGTTATATGTTAGTATTTTTGCTGAATTTGCTTTAGATCATGTTTTAAACAGACAAAATATCATCCTTAAAGAATTAGTTTCAATCTCCTGCATAACCTGTTTACCAAAGTGAATGTGGTTTATTCAAAAATTATCTTTTATAATACCAGTAACTAACCCCAAATATTATGTCATTTCTCCCTATGCTTTTCTCACATAATCATAGTCCTGCTATACATAGTAAAATTAATGATTATTCATTAATTACATGATGGTATCTAATCCTAATCACATAAAAAAGTGCCAATGTCGTTTGGTCAAGACATTGTTTATTTAATGGATTTACTTAAAATGAATTCTAAACAAACTCCATATGGCATTTGACTGTCATGCCTTTTAAATGACTCTTAATCTAGAACAGTTCCTTTTGGTTTTGTTAGTTTTATTATAGAAGCAGATATAATTGTTCTATAGCCAATATCATTATCTAGATTTGTCTGTTTGCTTTCATGTGACATTACCACTTTTTGAGAAACTGAGTAATTATATAAAATAGTATTTTTTTCTTATGGTATCATTTAAATTTTCTATCCTTGTCTTTCACTCAACTCTCAAAACACTGTGAATAGTTTGCTTGCTTTTAATTTCTTAACTCAAATAATGCTGCAAATTGCCTGCTTCCACATGATTTCATTTGTTTCTCTGTAATTGTTACTAATGACATGAAACTTCATACTTGTAGCTGGGTATGGTGGATTTTGCCTTTAATATCTACACGGAGAGGCAGGTAGCTTTTTGTGAATTTGAAAACAGCCTGCCTGATCTACATAGCAAGTTCCAGGGCTACACAGTGAAACTCTTTCAAAAAAAAAATCCCAAATGTTCATACTTTGAATAATCTCAATTTCAGAAGTATATAATTTTCTTTCTCTTTTTTTCTTTTTGTTTGTTTTTCAAGACAGGGTTTCCTGGCTGTCCTGGAACTCCCTTTGTAGACCAGGCTAGCCTTGAACTCACAGAGTACTCACTAGATTCTGTCTCCCAAGTGCTGGGATTAAACGCATGTGCCAACACACCCATATTATAATTTTCATCTGTTTTTTGTGTTAGGGGGTGGTTTTTCGAGACAGGGTTTCTCTGTAGCTTTGGAGCCTGTCCTGGAACTCCTCTGTAGACCAGGCTGGCCTGGAACTCACAGAAATTCCCCTGCCTCCTGAGTGCTGGGATTAAAGGCGTGCGCTATCACTGCCTGGTCTAGTTTTCATTCGAAGACTAGCATATACCCTTAAAGTAATACTGAGGTACTGTGTGAATATCCAATTTTCTAGATCCAGTGTTTCATTAAGATTTGCAAATTTAGGATTTTTTTAATTCTGTCACTCCTACATTTGTAAGCTTGCATTCTTGTATGTGTATGTGTCTGCCTGCCTGCCTCTATATTTATGTTTGTTTGGATGTACATGTTTAAGTGATTGTTTCCTTTTGTCTGACTATTCAAAACATGCTTACCTTTCAAAAGTATGTTATAGTGACATTTGAGATGACCCAGTGGGTAAAGGTACTTGCCACCACACCTAAATAACCTGAGTTTGTTCTCCAGGACTCACATGTTGGAAGGAAAGAACTGACTCCCACATGTTGTCCTCTGACCTGCACAGTTGTGCCATGGTATACATGCACAACACGAGTGTGAACAGCAGAGGATTTCAGCATGAATGAAGAGATGGCTCAGTAAAGTGTTTGTGCAAGCATGAGGACCAGAACTCAACAACTAGCACCCACATAAATTTAACAAAAAAAAAAAAAAAAACAAGCGTTGATGATGCATACTTGTAATCCCAGTACTAGGGAGGCACTTGCTCATTCATACTGAGCTATGTCTGTCATTGCTTTCTACCTTGTGAGAGGCACGATCTCTTGTTGTTTGCTGCTGCATACCTGGAATAGTTGATCTATCCCCTTCCAGGGTTTCTCGTCTCTGCTTCCTATCTTGCTCTAAGAGCACTGAAATCACAAATGCTAATTAATCCCTCTGACCCTATGTGGGTTCTCAGAATATGAACTCAGGTCTTCACACTTGCAGGACATGTGCTTTACCTATTGAGCACTCTTGGGTTTTTTTTCTTTTGTAATTTTATTTTATGAATGTACATGTAACTCAGAGGAGAACTTTATGGAGTTGGTTCTCTCCTTACACCTTTATGTGAGTTCTAGGGATTTGAACTCAAGTTATCAAGCTTGTGCTGCAAGTGCTTTTACCTGCAGAGCCATGTGACTGGTCATTTTTTTTTTTTTTAGATAGGATCTCTCACTAGTACCTGGGGCTTGCTGATTAAATCTTCCTGATTCTGCCTCCCCAGCACTGGGCTTACAAGTATCCATCATCAATGCTTGTTTTTCCTATTTGTTCGTTTGTTGTTTTTTTTTAAAGATTTATTTATTTACTATGTATACAACATTCCTCCATGTATGCTTACATGCCAGAAGAGGGCACTAGATCTCATTATAGATGGCTGTGAGACACCATGTGGTTGCTGGGAATTGAACTCAGGACCTCTGGAAGAGCAGTCGGTGCTCTTAACCTCAGAGCCATCTCTCCAGCCCTGTTCGTTTGTTTTTTAACTTATGTGCACTTTACTGAGCTATCGCCTCAGTCCCAGCTGGGATTTGGTTGTAAAGAAAAACTTTCTTCACCTGAGGATATTTGTTTCTCCTAGAATGTGTTTATTGAAAAGGATAAACAGTAACAGTTGTTTTTAATTCAGTATTATTAAGGTACTATAGAAAAGTTATGACATGATCTTTAAGAACTCATTGGTTGGTATTTATATATAAGATAGTAATCTTCAATAGTATTACGTTATCAAGTCACTTCTGCAGATTATAAACTCAGAGAGAGAGAAAAGAGCACTAGGACCAGGGAGGTCCCAACCATTTTGTATAAGATATTACTAGCATACTTTTAAGGGATAGGTATATTTTTTAAAGGCAAAAGGAAAAGGCATTCTCTAGGCAGTTCAGATGGCAAGTATGAGTATGGAGGGAAAGATAATGCAATGTTATTCTCTGGGTATGTAATAAGGAAGCGATATGTCTGGAGTAACAGAAAAAAAGGTGTTTAGTCTGTTTTCTGCTGCTATAACAAATCACAACTAGGTAAATTTTAAATAAAAACTTTATTTTTCTCATGGTTCTGGAGGGTGGAAAGTCTACAGGCATGATGCTGGCATGGTTTAGGCCTTCATACTAAATTGCCCCATAAGTGGAAGGTACCATGTGGTAAGAGGGTAGAGGAAGAAAGAGTTGAATATCTAACCCATTCATAGAGTAATAGCTTTATACCATTGAGAAGAACATTGATATCATGACCTAATTGCCTCTTTAAAGAGTCTCCCTTCTAAACTGTTAAAATGATTATTAAGTTTCTACATGAGTTTGAAGGAGGCATTCAAACCATAGCAGTAGGTGCAGAAACTAGGTTGGGAAAGTAGGTAATCCAGAAAAAACAAGGACATAAAAGCACATAAACAACTTTAAACTGTTACTGTTTATCCTTTTCAATAAGCACATTCTAGGAGAAACAAATATCCTCAGGTGAAGAAAGTTTTTCTTTACAACCTGTTTGAGGAAGGTAATTTGTATTTATGTATGCTTTGGTCATTAAATAGGGTTTTGCGAAAAGCTAGAAGCAGGAAGACCAATACAACCACCTTTTGGGTAGTCAGAAGTTAGAGAATATAATTAGCAAGTAGATATAAGCATCCTTTTTCCCTTGCAGCCCGTGTGACTCCAACTCTGCCCAAGCAGGACCGTCCAGTTCGTGAGGGGACCCGGGTTGCCTCCATTGAGACAGGTTTGGCTGCAGCAGCTGCAAAGCTTGCCCAGCAGGTAAGTGTTGATACCCAACCCATCGCCTTGCTACTGATGATTTAAAGCCTCAAAATTCTGACCTTGAGGCTGGTAGGATCCTGCTGTTATGGATAACCTTTGATCTTTATTTCTGGCAGTATCCCAGACTCTCTTATATCCTTTTCATCCCAGCTCTATGACAAGCTACTTTTGTAGGTTACATAGTTGACATGATTAAAGCTGAAAAAGGGGCCAGAAAAGTATGCTTGTTGGTATCACTTACCCTTCTAAGTATATAAAACCCTGCAGATAGAGGAAGAGGGAGAGTCAGTTTTCTATACAGGTGTGGTCCCAGTTAGGCTACCTATGCCCCATAGAAGACCCATACCTATGTATAATGGACAGCATTAATTTGACTGAGTGGGTTATTTAAAAAATGAAAATAATATGAAGTTGGGAGGGAAACATAATTGGGGAGAATCTGAGAGGCTTTGGAGGTAGGTGAGTTAGGGGTTAATATGATCAAAATACATTGCATACATTTGTAAAATAACCAGTAAAAATATATATTGGAAAAAAATCCTCAGCTAGAAAAGACTAGATCTGTCATTTGCCTTTAGATTTAGTCCTGAGGAAGTGACTCAGTTGAGTACACTTAAGTTATGAGTCATCCACCATTATTGAAATTTGGCCCTTTATAAAGAGTTTTTTCTTATACCCTTTATCAAACATTATTACCAGGATCCTCACCCCCTGCTTCTCAAGAGAACAACAGTCACCATTTTTCATCCTAAAAGGTCACCTTTACTGAATCAATTTTACTTCATAACATTAGTTTACAATGTGCTTTAGCATGTAGTATGCTCAGAAACCCTAAGAGTATTTGGAGGTGAAGTTTTTGGTTCTTTAGCAGTATCCACATAGTTCTTCATGCCATATCCTATTGCTTAGAGCACTATTGAGCATCTGCTTAATGTTAAGTGTACCTATGTACAATGTCTATATAATATGCCCAAGAGTCTTGTTCAATAGATGATATTTTCATCATTTTACAGGTGACGAATATGAGGCTCACTTTAAGTGACTAGTCCAGGATAAGACAGCCAGTAAATGGAGGAGACAAGATTCAAACTCATATCCTATAACTTCAGATTTCATGCTACTTGACTTTTCAATAAAGTGTAATAGTTAAATGCTTATATATTTAAGTAATTATATCCTGTATAAATGAAATTTAAGAATTGTTTTATATGATATTCTGTAGAGCTATAATAATTCTGAAAATGCCTTAGAGACTGTTAATTGGGAGCCAGCAGAGATCAAGCAGGACAAGTGGCTCTTTGACTAAAATTTCCCCCTGTCATTTATCAGTACCACATAAGATATAACTTATAAATAAAGGCTTTCTATTGTGTTAAACAAACAGATGAAAGTGTGACGCTACTCTTAGTAGTTGGTTGATGGAATTACTTCAAAGACGAGGCTTTAAAGTTGGGGGTGGTATTAGAGGTTGAATTTTTTTGGTTTTGGGGGTTGTTTGGGGGGTGACAGGGAAGCATTCCAGGGAAATATTGCTCTTTGATACAGCACATAAAGTTATCTTTGTTTCATAGTGACTTTTCTCTAATCTCCTGGCTGCCATAAAGTATACATCCTTTGTCAACTGTACTCCACTACAGTGTTCATGATTTACCCCTCATACCAGATTGCCTCATGCTTAGCCTAAGCTTATGGGGTAGCATAAAGCATTTCCTCTGCCTATTCACATCACTTACCACTACTTTATTTCTTTGATCTTCATCTGTACTTTGTATAGCATTATCTCATGGTACTTATGATCATAAGGATATTTTACATCCTTAAATATTAAAAGTAGGGATGTATTTAATTTAAGTTTTTTGTTTTAATAACCACACAAGACAAATCAGTGTTGGAGTGACTGGGGAGGGGACTTTTCTGAATTGGCGACTTCATGTTGGGAGATGAGTATAATAAGTAATAGTTAAGAAGTGGATTCTGGGGCCTGAAAGATGTATCTGTGAGTAAAGGCACTTGCCACCAAGCATGATGACCTAAATTTGATTCCAGGACACTCAGGGTACAAAAAGAGAACGTATTCCTGAAAGTTGTCCTCTGACCTTAACACTTGTGTCATGGCACCACACATGTGTGCACGTGCATGCACAAACATACACAAACAAATGTAAAAAAATAACAGATTTTGGAACAGCTGTCCTTGCTTTACTACTTGGACAAGTTAATTTCTTTTTGTCTCAACTGTTTCATGAGCTTTGTTTAGGATTAAGTGAGGGTATGTGTCTGTGTATGTATGTATGCATATGTATGTCTGCCTGTCCTCCTTAGAATGACACTTGATATTAATTAAGAATGGCATGTTTGCCTTCAATCTTTAATCATTATGGGTTGGCTATGTGTAAGTAGCCACATAGTGAAATACCATGAATATCAATCAGGCAAAAAGTTTTAATTTGGTTGGGACCTTGATAGTAGATTTTTCAACAAAGAACTTGGCAACGTGAAAATGCTCCTATCATAAGGTAGTCCACTTGCCACTTACATGCAAAAGAGGATAGCAGCAATAGTGGAAAAATTTAAGCAAAGTAATCTAGATATGAAGACATAATTTATGGAGTCAGACCAGAGAACAAGTAAACAGAATTCTTTTTAGTTTTTCAAGATAGGGTTTCTTTATGTAACATTCCCAGCTGTCCTGGAACTCTATATAGACCAGGCTGGCCTTGAACTCACAGACGTCTGCCTGCTGGGATAAAGGCATGTGCCACCAGAATTCATTCTTAATATGGGTGAGAAAAGAGATTTCTGGTAAGGGTGTGGCTGAACAGAGCAAATTCTGAATCTCAACTTGAAAACTTAATTGGATCTGCAATTTTAGGAAAAATAACTTAGAGCTGGAGAGATGGTTCAGTAGTTAAAAGCACTGGCTGCTTTTCCAGAGGACCTGGGTTCAATTCCCAGCACTCAGATGGTGGCTCACAACCATCTGTAACTCTAGTTCTAGAGGAATTGGCACACTCACACACACATACATGCAGGCAAAACACAAATGTACATAAACAAAAGGAAAATAACCAAGCCTTTTTGCCCTAGTTTCTTTATCCTTAGAATGGGAGTATAATTCTTCTCATCCTTAAAAGTATTGAGTAATTAAGGAACAGTGCCTAACATAACACTGACAATGTCATGTCAGAGAACAATGACTAATACCATTAGTCTCATGCTCTAGAAGTTTCTCTGGTAACCATAGCATAGCAAATCTTCTGAAGGCTGGTCTAGGCTTTTGTTGCCAAGAGAAAGCTAAGAAATATATTCATAGAATTGGTATGTGTGGCTGAGTAGTATGTCAGAAAGTAAATTCATTCACATGTTCTCAGCCCCATCTTCCAGGTTCTCAGGACTCCACATGCCCATTATCCAGATACCCACTACACAATGGATAGTAGATCCATAGAGCAATAAGTGGATGAAATGCAAGATACTGGAAGAAGTGGCACAACTTCATGTTTATTTATTTCATCCAAATTGAGTTATTTGTATTAGTGACTTAAAAGATTGTCAAGTCCTCTGTTCAAAGAAAAAGATCGGCAAAAGGAAAAAAAGATATTATAAGAAATAGAGAATAATAATTAATTCCTTGCTGAGTTCCTTTCATGTATTAAATATTTTTGTCATTATGTAAGCTTTCTAACAACTCTAAAAAAAAGCACACAAGGCAGCTGATATTCAGAAAGGTTAGTAGTAACTTTAATCAAAGTCATCTAATTTAGAAAACAGAAGTCTGGGTTTACTCAGGTTTGCCTTATCCCAAAGCTAACACTTTACTCTCAGTTCATTTTGAGCTAACTACTTTTCCATGAGGGTTTGGGCTTAACTTACTTAATGTCCTTGCACTTCTGTTTTGTTGTTTGTAAAATGAAGACTGTTAAGAGAATTAAATAAGAAAATAAAGTAAACAAAGTATCCAAAGTGCTAGTATAAATTTAGTTATTAGTAATACCCACAGCTCACCAAAACCCAAGTCTTTGAAATCATTTACAAATTTTCTTACCATTGTAGTATTAAGTGGTAGTGATGAGTTAAGGATAGATGATGTCAAGAAAATCACTGTAGGTCCTGGAAGCGCTTTTGTTGCAGGTCCATACAAGACAGATTTAGAAGGAATGAGGAAGAAGTGGCAGGATGCAGAAACTTATTGAACCATTGTCTCCTTACTTCCTGAGAAATTTTTCTTTTTCTTTTCTTCACTCTTTAATCTCCCCTCTGACTTGGCTTGTATTTCAGGAGCTGCAAAAGGCCCAAAAGAAGAAATCTATCAAGAAGAAGCCTTTGATGAAGGAGGCAGAGCAGCCTCGCCCTCAAGATTCCAATGTTGTTGTAACAGTGTCTGCACCAACGCTGGCTACTACGCCCCAACCTCTCACCTCCTCACCCCAGCCACCTCCTGAGCCTAAACAAGAGGCTCTGTCAGGAAGTCTTGCTGACCATGAGTACACTGCTCGCCCCAACGCCTTTGGCATGGCTCAGGCAAATCGAAGCACCACACCCATGGCCCCTGGAGTCTTCCTGACCCAGAGGCGTCCTTCAGTTGGCTCCCAGAGCAATCAGGCAGGACAAGGTACATGACCCAAATGGGGATTAAGATGAGCAATCTTAAAACTCCCTGTTCTAAATCAGGAAGGACCACTGAAAGCCAAACTTCAGGTGCTTATATTTAAGTTTAATAGGTCATGGAGAGGTGACCATAGTGGAGGTTGGATTGGAAGTAGATAGTCTGTACATCCATAGATTCAGGAAAGAATGGAGAAACACAAACATAGGACCTCAGATCAGAGTAATGAGAGAGATGATAAACAGAAATAATAGTTATGATCATATAGGATGTAAGAAATGATTTGATGTGGAGAGACAGGCATGAGAGAGAATTCAAACCCTCCTTTTCCTTTCATTGGCCAGAGCCCAATCCCAAGAGTATGGATGTAGTTCCAGGATACTAAGTTTTCTATGATATTTATGAGTGACTCGAATGGGAGTTTCTAATGAAAGAAGACCCTGAGGATGGAACCTTCAGGAACACTGAACTATAGTTACTAACCCTGGTGATCAGGATAATGTGAATGACATGGAAGCACATTGACATCCTTACAGAATTTTCTAAACAAAATGTTTTAAACTCAGAGTCAGTGGGGGGGGGGGGCAGAAAGCTAGAACTATAGTGTTTACGGCTGCTGCAGCGATCCAGAGAAGAACCAAGCATATGGCATTGAATAGAAAGAGTTAAGGAGGACTCCTTGACCAATATGACATAAGGATGAAGAATCTTTGTTGAGAGAAACAAAGAAGGGGATGATGCAAGAACAGTTTGTGCTAAAGTTGCTCATAAAGCTTCTGTGTACTTTGCCCCTCCTTTACAGGAAAGCGTCCTAAAAAGGGCCTGGCCACAGCAAAGCAGAGACTCGGCCGCATCCTGAAAATCCACAGAAACGGCAAGTTACTTCTGTGAGCCAAGCCCCATCGTGTCCTACTTCACCCCTTTCACCCCCATTGCCTTCTTCGTTGTCAACTCGGGGCACTTCTGGATCCTATGAGCCCCGGACAAGGTGCATTGTCCTGCTTCATTGGGACTGACCAAAGGCATGGACTATCCCCAACTTCCTTTCTCACTTCTGCTATGAGTATCCTGCCTTCCTTTTCCATACCCATGAATAGCAGCAAGTAAATGAGAGAGGTTTCTAACTGACAAGAATCTTTTCTTGCTCCTCCCACATAATTTCCCTTCCTATTGGAATTGGAATGTATGATGAGGAGCAGCATAAAGGAAGTCTGGGCCCTTCAGTTTCCCTGCCATGAAGTGCTCAACATTTGCTCCAACTCCAGCCCTGTCTCTAAGCCCACCCACCTCCACCCATTTTTTTCCTACCCCTTCCTCCCAATCCAGTGGGTATGCCCTACCTTCAGTCTTGTTTCTGAAAGAAGGTTATGATCTTTATCTCCTTTTGCCTCTTTTCATGAGGAAAATGGAGAGAACCTTTATTGCCCTATTATGGGCCATCTCCAGATCTGGCCTAGAAAAGCTGATTTTATCAGTCTTTGGGGGGAAAAAAGGAGATTCCTGTTACTTTTCAAGGTAAGGAAGAAGACAGATGCCCAAGCCTTTGATCGTGGCTGTTGCCTAGCCCACCAGAAGAGACTACTTTTGTCTGATTGCACATGAAACCCCATGATGATCTTCAGGAATTTGCCTATATTTTGAGGGCCTGTAGAACATTATCCCCATAGCTATAACTGGGTCCCAGCAGGTACAAACCCAACTCCTAGAAATCCAAAGTACCTGTCATATTGATAACTCTGGCTCTGTAGCCTGCTCCTGCCACCTATACCACAAAGCACAGCCTGAACCTTCTGGAGAGAGTATGGTGAAACAACCTAACCCTGCAGGGTCATTTATCAGGAATCTCCATGCTTCTTTCCCCATCTGAGGTTTAGTCTGAAGACTTCAGGACTCAAATCTTCACCCCCAGACCTTTACTTTTGCAGACCACAGACCAACATTCAAGCATAGTGCAGATAGGCTATTCAAGTCTGAATTTAGAAGCGATGCCCATCTGTGAAGTAGCAGATCTTCTGATCCACTTTTTTTCTCCTTTGTGATTGTCACCATTTTCCAGACAGTGCCCCCACCTCTCGTTTGTCTTGCCTTACTGGCAATCTGGACTTGATGGAGACTGCCCCCTCCGAACAACCCTTTTTGGCACTGCCCAAGTGGGAGTGTCCTCTACCTTCCACTTGTACTCACCCCAGCTTGCCTAGTGCTTCTGGGGAATTTAACAGCTATGATACAGACCACAGGGAATATGTGAGGCCTCTATGTTATCTTTATGTTTGTGCTTCTTTCTTTTTTCTGTAGATCCACCCCCTCATCCTTCATGGAATCAGGGGTACTTTAGCATATTTGCTTTTCCTACCTTGGGGACTCCAGGGGCCAAGCAGTCCTCCTTTAGTCACACCAAAGGCAAAAGGCCTGGCTACCTCCCCCTTAGCAGTGAGGTCCCTACTCCCCTCCTTTCTACTCAGCTTTGCTTGTCTTGGAGATTTCAAGGCAGTAGTGGGAAAGTAAGGGGGAAGCAGGAGAAGCCTCTGACCCTATGTGGGCAACTTCCTGACTAAAGGCTGACTGTTGTCACCAAAAACAGGTCCCTAGCCCTTTCACCCATTAAAACACCCTCTTGATCTTTCAAAGGCAGCTAATTGCTAGCACCCTCTCCCCACCCATTCCAGGCCTCTTTTCCCTCTGTTTCTTTGTTAGAAGGTTCTGTGGAGCTGAAACCCAGCCTCTGATGGGGTTTGTTTAGTTTAGTTGGGTTCTCAGAGTCTCCTGTTGTTTTGTATTGTTTCCAATGAAAAGCAAGTTTACCCTCAGAGTTATGCTTTTCCAAAGAAGCTAGTGTGTTTTTGTTGTTGTTATTGTTGTTGTTGTTTTGTTTTGTTTTTATGTTTCAGGTTCTAAGTGAAGTGAGGTGGAGAGGAGTTGGAAATAACCAAGGTTTAGAACATGGTGTGATAGTTACCTCTGATCTGCAATCCCAGCAGAGAGCTGGGGTAGGATAGGAGGGCAGAGAGAAGAGGATTTCTATTCACCTTTAATATATTTTTACAAAAAAAGCAAACAATTTAAAAACAAACCCACCGCTTCTGTACATGTCTAAATATATTTTTAGAAGTGGGTAGGATTGTGATTTCTGATGCAGGGCCTTTTTATAAATAGGTTAGAGTAGCATCATCCAGATTTCTCTGTTGTTTGTTCCCCTTGTTTTTTCTTATGTTGTGTTACTAATGTAATTTATATATTTTTTAGATTTCCCTTTCCTGTAGAGATAAAAGTGATTTATCTTGGCAGTTTTGTTGCTTGATGTTATTATTGGTGGAGGTGGTGGAGGTGGTGGAGGTGGTGGTGGTTAAGATATGGGGTTCAGGAAGTTACTTTCCTTTTGTCTCTCATTCATTCAGCAGCTTATTAGTGGGCATTTTCCTGATACCCAACATTATACCTGAGATAAGAATTTGGCAAGATCCTGATCTCAAGGACACAGTTTAAACATAAGAAATGCAGAATTAAAAGCAAAATAAGCAGAAAATAAAAGGCACAACATTTCAGTGGTCCTGAGAAGTTCAATGAGAAAGATTTCGATGGTTTTCATGAGCTACTTTTTATTAGCATATACTAATTATATATGATACTGTATTTTATGACATTCTCATACATGTATATAATATACTTTGATCATATTTATTCCCCCCCATAACTCTATTACTCCCTTGCCATTCCTGCTAATCTCCTTCTTTCCAATCTCCTCTTCCATTATCATGTCTTTTCTTTCTTTGTTGGCCACTGATTTTAACCAGGACGGCTTACAGAAGCATGGGAGGGAGATTATTTACTAGAACATGAGTACCTTACCAGTTAAGAAAGTATCTCTTTCTCTCCAGCAACTCTCAACTGCATTCAAATCCTTGGTGATGGATGGGTCCTTGTGGTCCCCTCCCTTCTCCATGACAGAATGCTGACAAGCCCAATCCTTTGCGGGTCTTCTGCTTGATAAACAGCTGCTGAGAGTTCAAGTGCCACAGCTATGTCATATCTGTTAGAAACTATTTCACAACAATTCACTGCTTCCTCCAGGTCATATGAATTTCTTCCTCCCCTCTTCCATATTATTCCCTTCACCTTATAAATGTCCGTTTATATACCCTTAGGCATATAGATGTCCTATTTAGGTTCAGCTTTCAATAGTCTTATTCTCAGCATGTTGATCAGTTATGAGAACAAGGTAACCCCTACTCCATTGTTCCATGGTCTATTTTTTCACTGATTACAGCTATGCTCTTATTTCTGTGACTGGAAATGTTTTCTCTGATACCTCCCCAGCACTTGTGATATGAATAATCTTGATTGATTACTGTGCTTAAGTGCAATTGGAGGAATATAATCATAAGAGCTAACAAGTATTACTCTTAGTGCTTTATGTATATTGACTTATTCCGTACATACTGTATCAGTTTGCCTTCTCTTGATGTGGTAGAAACTGTTTCCAAAAGGAACTTGGAGAGGAAAGGGTTTATTTGGCTTATTAAGGGAAGCCAGGGTAGAAACCTGGAGGTAGGAACTAAAGGAAAGGCCATTGAGGAATGCTGCTTACTGGCTTGCTTTCCATGGCTTGCTCATCCTGCTTTCATCTAGAACCCAGGGACACATGCCCAGGGATGGCACTGCCCATATCAGTTATTAATCAAGAAAATGCCCTGCAAACTTACTTGAAGGCCAATCTGATGGAGGATTTTTCTTTTTTTTTAAATAAATCTTTTTTTAATATTTATTTATTCATTATGGATACAATATTCTGTCTGTGTGTGTCTGCAGGCCAGAAGAGGGAACCAGACCTCATTACAGATGGTTGTGAGCCAACATGTGGTTGCTGGGAATTGAACTCAGGACCTTTGGAAGAGCAGACAATGCTCTTAACCACTGAGCCATCTCTCCAGCCCTGATGGAGGATTTTTCTCAGTTGAAGTTCCCTGTTCCCAGATGACCCTGGCTTCTGTCAAGTTGATGAAAAACCTACCAGCATAATTGACCTCTTTTCTGATTGATATACAAATATATCATTATTAAGCCATAACCATTTCCTTTTGTTTATTCCCAAGATCTCATGTTTATCATAATATAAAACCAAGTGTAACTTTAAAAATCCCATAATCTTTAAATTTTCAACACTTTAAAAGTCCAAGTTCTCTTTAAAATATAGTCTCTCAAATCTGGGCTCATGTAAAATCAAAATCTGATTGAGAGGGAATAGACACTATAAAATAAAAGCAAAACCAACATCCAGCAGTATAAATCAAATTTTGTAGCCCAGTGTTCCACATCTGTGATTCAGCCACAATCTTCTGGGCCCCAAAGTGCTTGTGCAACTTCATTTTCCTGCCTGTCATCCACAGCATAATTAGCATGTCTCATAAATTCTGGCTAGCTCCAAGGCCACTCCTGGTATCTATTTCTGTCCTAGTTCTCCTATTGCTGTGATTAAGACTATGACCAAAACAACTTGAGAAATAAAGGGTTTATTTCAGCTTACAGGTATAGGTAATAGTCCATCACTGAGGGATGTCAAAGTGGGAACTTATGGTAGAATAAAGCAGAGGCCATGGAGGAACACTGCTCAACAATTGTTCCTCATGGCTTGCTCAGCCTGCCGTCTTAGTACAAGTTAGGACCACATGCTGCAGGAATTGAGGTGGTACCATCCACAGTACGATGGGCCCTCCCACATCAATCATTAATTAAGAAAATGTTCCACAGGTTTGCCCATGGGCCATTCTAATGGACACAGTTCCTCATTTGAGATTTCCTCTTCCCAGATATGTCTAGTTTTTTTTTTTTTTTTTTTTTGTCAAGTTGACAAAAATGAACATCAGCACTCTGAACCAACTTCCTCAATAAGAAAATAACAAAAGTGAGAGGTGGTGGCACATGCCTTTAATCCCAGCACTTGGGAGGCAGAGGCAGGTGGATCTCTATGAGTTCGAGGCCAGCCTGGTCTACAAGAGCTACTTCCAAGACAGGCTCTAAAGCTACAGAGAAAACAAAAAGAAGAAAATAACAAAGTAACTTTTAAGCATCACAAATGTAGCCAGGCGGTGGTGGCACACGCCTTTAATCCCAGCACCTGGGAGGCAGAGGCAGGCGGATCTCTGTGAGTTCGAGACCAGCCTGGTCTACAAGAGCTAGTTCCAGGACAGGCTCCAAAACCACAGAGAAACCCTGTCTCGAAAAAAAAAAAAAAAAAGCATCACAAATGTAGTAAGTTTTGGGACCAGCCTTGTTCTACCACGTCTTATAGCCATTTGTTAATTGTTTGGTGGTATTGCGTTAGTTTGCCTAGTATATCATTTAATTTTTCTAACCATGTGATAATTAGCTCTAGTTTTCAGTTAACAAGACTGAAGTGGTCTTCCACAGCAGAATTTGTGTGATTCCAAAAATCATGTCCGTTTCTCCTTCACTGTGTTAGAAAATCATTTTGAGTCTCAAATCCAATAGATTTATTGATTACCTGTTGTGTGTCCAAGCTATAGCACAGAGAGTTGTATTCTGATGAATGCCTCCAGGGTGATCAGAGGCAGGTGGATCTTTGTGAGTTTAAGGCTAGGCTGGTTTACAGAGTGAGTTCCAGGACAGCCCAGGCTACACAGAGAAACCCTATCTCCAAAAAAAAAAAAAAAAAAAAAAAACCTTGCTTCCAAATCACCAACACCCTGACTAAATTCTGTGACCTGGGGCACACTTATTACTATCTGGCCATCACCTAGTAAGGTAAGTTTTAAGCCTAGTATGGTGCTACACCACACTTTTAATCCCCATACTTGAAAGGCAGAGAGGTGTGCAGATCTCTGCATTCAAGGTCAGCCTGGTTTCCCTAGCTAGTTCCAAGCCAAACAGCTACATAGAGAGCCCCTATCTCAAAAAAACTAATAAAAATTTGAACCCAATTTAAGATTTCTTTCATCTTCAAGGTTTCACATCTATATATAGGTCTGGAGTGAAGCTCTTCAGGTTTGACACCTATTGTCCAAATGACTACTTTTAGTTCTCACAGATACTTTTGGACAAAGAAACTTTAGATAGAGAAAATTCATGTCTGACACACAAGGAATGATGTCTTCTAATAGAAAGAAAACAAGATACTGGAAGATTTTAGAATCTCTGCAGGAGTAGTAGACTAGTTTATTTTTGCTATTAACTCCCACTACCTCTGAAAGGGTAAACACTGTTACCAGCTTCATGTTAGAGAATAGAAATGAGATTTGATCAGCTTACTCTCTAGTACAAGCAGGAGATCCCTTCAGATCAGAGGCTTCCGTCTAAAAATAGATGACAATTTCCTTAATTTCAGTCTACTCTTTCCAGAACTGAGTTGAAGCATAAGTCTTTATGACTAAGTAATTTAGTAGTGTGTCTTAGGGAGAAGCATGTGTAAAGAAATTCAATATAACTGTAGCTGTAACTTCAAGGATAAGCAGAATCTCTATGAATATGTAGTTTGAGAAGGTATACAATCATAATTAGTTTTAGGACATAATACTTAATTTAAAACTTGAGATAATGGAAGATAAGTAATTTTAACATTTGTCAAAAGACCTGATTGCCCCATTAATGACAACCATTGGAAGATGACCCTATAATTACCAAGGAAAATTAATTCAAACTCCTGCTCCCAAATCTTTTGGCTCAGATGGTTTTACTAGATAATTGTAAGAAATCTTTCAAAAAATTAACATTTCAACACAAGTTCTTTCAGAAAATGGAAAAGTAGTATTTTTCAATACACCCTGTTCAGCTAATAGTTACCAAAATCAGATAGTACAAGGAAATCTGTGTGGGCATATATTCTTCATAAAATATTAACAACTAGAATTCACCAGTATATTAAAAATACACCATGCATAAGTGGAGTACATTTAAAAGTTGCACAGTTGGTGTTTTAAAAATCATTCTAATCTACCATATAAGTAAATAAGAAAAAAATCACATTAATTTTGTTTTATAAATCAGTGCAGAAAATAGCATTCAACAAAATTCTGCACACATTCATAATAAAGGAGAATATCTGCCTTCACTTGGGCTTCTAAAACAAAATACCACAGAATAAGCAGTCTCAGCAGTTTTCAAGGTTCTGGAGGCCAGGAAGACAGAAGAGTTCGAGCATGATTGGTTTCTGGTAAGAACCATTGTTTGTTTTTATTGCTCTTTTAAATCATGCTCAATCAGTCATTGTAATGGAGTCACATAAATAATCTTAATTACAGAAAACAAAATTTTAATCACATAAACTTTGTCATTTTTACCATCTCTTAATTCTATGCAGTAATGAAAAAGTATCAAACTTCTATATCCATGCATATTCAAATATAAAGTAATATGAGGGGCTGGAAAAATGGCTCAGTGGTTAGGAGCACTTGTTCTCTCTGAGGACCCATATTCAATGCCCCAGCACCCACACAGCATCTAACAGCCACCCATAACTGCAGTTTCAGGGGATCTAATGCCCTCTTCTGACCTTTGAGAGCACCAAGCATGCACATGGTACACAGATATATATATATATTCAAGCAAAATACTTATACACATAAAAATAAAAAAGTAATATGAGCAATATATAAGACAAAAAATATCTCTCAATTTCCATGGGCAACTATAGCGAATACTGTGCTAGAACTATAAACTGGAGCAAGAAAAGAAACAAAATTGATAACATACACCATAAGGAAACAATACAGTTACTCAAGAATCAGCTGCAATGCTAACTACTAAGCATGGGGCCTGCCCTGAAGTATAGTTGATAATACTCAGGTCACTTATTAAAGAAAACTGATTGTCCCATTTTCAGAAGCTATCATTTGAAAAAAGCTTCTTGGCTAGGAGTGGAAATTTGTGAGAATGTCTACTTCAAGCTGGGATTTTTGTCTGGATTTACTTTGTGCAAGACTTGGGCATGCTGTCACAGACTGTTTTTAATAAAGAGAGGATGTGAAGTTAGGTGAGTATTGGGCAGGGAGGAGTTGGCAAAGAATGTGATAGAAAAATATATGAAATTCATGAAAATAGGAGTGTATTAATAATGGTACTTCCTATTTGTGTACATCATACTTAAATATTTAATTTTAAAGAATCTATTGCATGGTACTGGAGAAGTGGCTCAGACTCAAGAGTGCTTACTGCTTTTGCACAAGTATGTTTCTTTTCCAGCACCCATTACATCTGGTGGCTCACAACCGCCTGTAACTCCAGCTTCAGGGGATCCTAAGGGTTTCTTTTAGCTTCTGTGAATGGACACACACATTTAAAAATATTTTTAAAAATTGTTGGCATGACAGGCTGGAGAGATAGCTCAGTGGTTAAAAGCACTGGTTGTTTTTCCAAAGGTCCTGAGTTCAATTCCTGGCAACCACATGGTGACTCACAACCATCTGTAATGAGATCTGGCACCTTCTTCTGGCCTACAGGCAGATACTGCATATATAATAAGTAAAAAAAGTTGTTGGCATGAGCCAAGTGTGGCAGCACATACCTTTATTCCCAACATGCAGGAGGCAGAGGCAGGTGGATCTCTTGAGTTTGAGGCCAGCCTGGTCTATAAATGAGTTCCAGGACAGCCAAGACTTTTACACAAGAAACTGTTTCAAAAAAAAAAAAAGTGTTGGCATGCATACTGACAGAAATCTGCCAAACACACACACACACACACACACAAAATATTTTAAGGGAATCTGCTGCATGCATGCTTACAGACAGGATCTGGAAGTTAATGAAAATTGTCTCATCAAATCAAGCACCTCTGCTGTTCAAATTTTGTACTCCAGAGCAGCAGAGGGTTTTTTGTTGTTGTTGTTGTTGTTTGTTTTGTTTTGTTTTTTAGCTTGCAAGCTACTTTTTTTGCTGTATCTTCATTTGCTGGTTTGATAGGTAGGGGTGAGGATAGAACATATGTGAGATTTCTTATAAGGGTACTAAACCTATCTGAAGGGTCCCACCTTCATAATATCGGCTAAACCTGATTACCTTATGAAGATCCCACCTTCTAAATCCATCACGGTATTTGAGATTTTAACTAATGAATTCGGGAGTAGGAGTACATAAACATTTGGTCTGTGACAACTTTCTAAACTTGGTAAGTATTTACAAAGGTACAGCATTTAATATTCCCAAGATTAAACACAAGGATGGCTCTTATCACTGTTTGTATTCAGCTTACTATAGAAGCCAGACCAATTAGCAAAGCATAGTAAGTAAAAGGCATCCATATTGGAAAGGAAGAGATAAAGTTTTTATTTGCGGATATAATGATGGTTGTATGCAATATTCTACAAAACTGAGATTCTATAAGTAACTTCAGAAAGGCTGCAGTATACAAGATCACATATAAAAGAACTGTATTTCTCTTAACTAGACCTTTATACTTTGAAGATGAAATTTAAGAAGTATATAAATGTGTTAATTGAACACAAAAAGTTTTCTAAAATGCATAATGAAACATAATCAGGTCTTATATGATGAAAATTCTGATGAAAGGTTTTTAAAATTCTAAAAAATAAGTTCATTGTTTAGAAGATAAGAATAGCAGTTCTGGGGCTGGAGAGGTGGCTCAGAGGTTGGGAGCACTGACTGTTCTTCCGGAGGTCCTGAGTTCAGTTCCCAGCAACCACATGGTGGCTCACAACCATCTGTACTGAGGTCTGGTGCCCTCTACTGGCCTATAGGATATATGTAGGCAGAATAGTACATACATAATAAATAAATCAAAAAAAAAAAAAGAATAGCAGTTCTGCTGGGCACTGGTGGCGCATGCCTTTAATCCCAGCACTCAGGAGGCAGAGGCAGGCGGATCTCTGGGAGTTCAAGGCCAGCCTGGTCTACAAGAGCTAGTGCCAGGACAGGAACCAAAGCTACAGAGAAACCCTGTCTTGAACCCCCCCCCCAAAAAAATAGCAGTTCTTCCAAGTTCATATATAAGCATAATGTGATTCTAATAAAAGTTTTCAGCATATTTGATATTCCCAAGATTATTCTGATGACTATGGAAAAGCAAAGGAATTATGGTAGCTATAGTGTGTTGACTGTTGATCTTCAAGAAGACTTGACTACATTTGCGCCCCTATAGCCATCCTATCACATTCATTTTATTTAGTAAAATATTCTTGGAAAATACAACTAAGCGAAAGATCACAAAAGGAAACCATCCTGGATCATCTGAATGACCCCCAAATCTAATGAAAATGCTTTTTATAAGAACCAGAGAAAACACAGACATAAAAGCCATGTGAAAATGGAGTTAAGAGATTGCAGTTATGCAGCCACAAGTCAGAGAACACCTGCTGCCTCAGTGACCAAGACTGATTTTAGTTAAAGGAAAAAGGAAAGAAAAGGACAAAGGTATAGAAGCAACAAAAAACACTTTTAAAGGGGGAGGTGCCGGAGTTATTAAATACAAACAGAAAATGAACCCTGAACATGATGGCTCGAGTTTGATCCCCAGAACCCACAGGGTGGAAGAAGTGAATTTATCTCTACAAGTTGTCCTCTGACTTCCAATTTCTGGAAGATTTCAAACATCTAATATTGCTAACAAGTTTTTATTTTTTTAAGTTTTTCATACATTTCTCCTCCAATCTCTCCCACCTACCCAACCTAATTTTCTTTCTCTAACAAAAAACAAAAAAGCATGCATAAATACGGAGTTTGTTTTGTTTTGGCCAATTGGCCAATTATTCTTTTGGGGGGGGGTTGTTTTTTTTATTTTTTATTTTTTTGGTTTTTCGAGACAGGGTTGCTCTGTGGTTTTGGAATGGCCAATTATTCTTGAGCATGAGGCCTGTCCCTAGAGAGTAGTTGATGTACCCATTGTCACTCCATTGAAGAAAACCGACCTCCCTCTCCCAGGAGCTATCAATGACAAATAGCTTCTTGTTGGAGGTGGGAATGGGATTTTGTGCTCACTTCCTTGTCTTCATACGCCATTGAAGACAACTGACTTCTCTCACCCAGGAGGTATCAATTGCAAATAGTTTCTTGTTTGAGGGGGTAGGATTTTGTACCCACTTTTCTGTCTCCATGTGGGGTGTGGTGTTTGATTTTGTGTAGGTTTTATTATGCATGCTGCCATATTATCTGTAAGTTCATATTGCATCAACCCCGTTGTGTATGAAAAAATGCCATTTCCTTGGTGGTATCCACCACCCCTGGCTCTTAAAATCTTTCTACCCCTCTCATCTGCACAGATCCTTGCATCTTGAAGGAAGGAGTATGATAAAGATAATTTACGGCTAAGTGCTCCAAAGTCTCTCAGTCTGTACATTGCCCAGTTATTATCTCACTTGTATTCCGAAATGGGCTGGCCAAGTGGCTTAAAGGTGCTTGGCACCAAGCCTGAAGACCTGATTTCCAGGACCCACTTAGAAGTGTAAACTGATTCCTACAAGTTGTCCTCTGACTTCCACTTACTGATGATTCCAAACTTAACTAATAAGTTCTTCGTGCCTGATAATGTTTAAGTTCTAAGAGCACATTTCTTTTTTAAAAAATAATTTATTTAACTTTATTTTATGTGTTTTTGATGTAAAGGTATCAGATTCCTTGGAACTGGAGTTACAGACAGTTGTGAGATGCTATGTAGGTGCTGGGACTTGAACCTGCGTTCTCTGGAAGAACAGCCAGTGCTCTTAACCACTAAGCCATCACACTAGCCCCCAAGAGCACATTTCTTTAAAATACCATCATTTTCTTATTTCTCTTTTTAGAAGGATTGATTTCTGTTTTATATGTGTGAGTATCTACATGTATGTATATGTACCACCTGCATGCCTAGAAACCAGAAGACATCAATTTTTAAAGTGGTTGTAAGCTATGATGTGGGTACTGGGAACTAGACTATGATCCTCTGCAAGAGCAAGAGCACTGCACCATATGCTGAGCCATCTTTCCATATTGTTGGAGGAGGCCACTTGTTCATTCCTGGCTACTCAGATCCTTTAAATAATCACTCAGAAACTATATTATTTGTGATACTGTTTGGACAATAGCTTAAGCATATTTTTTACTAGTTCTTATATCCTAAACTAACCCATCTCCATTAATCTGTGCATCACCACGAGGTAGTGGCCTACCAGCAAAGTTTCAGCAGGCTCTGGTAAAGGTATCTGTCTCCTGCGGGTTGACTATGTGGCTTCTCCTGACGCTGCCTACTCTCTCTACATCTCTTCCAGCCTGGCTTTATTCTGTTAAGCCATTGGCCGAAAGCAGCTTCTTTATTAACCAGTAAAATTAGCACACATACAGAAGGACTTCCCATATCATCTCCAGCCTTTCTTGTTCCTTTTTTAAAGTAAATGTTGGTAACTTTTTGTGGTTGGTGTGCTGAGGCTAAAACCCAGGCATTCAACAAATACTACTCAAATGCACTACCTACCACTAGGCCTCACCTCCACCCCTGGTTGACTTTCTTAAAAAGTTATTTTAGTACATAGTTTCCTGAAAATTTCTTCCCATCTCTCTGTTTTTCATGTTAGATATTGTCCCCAGATGCCTGATAATCTATTTGAATATGCCCACTTAATTTCTCATACTAAGGAACTCACGACTTCATTTATGCTTGGTTTCCTCCATTCCAGAGATGATCTGTTTTCCCTCTTGTAAGAATATTACTTATTCTTCTAGGGCATAGGTAATACACAAATCCCTTATTTCACAGAGTAAGGAGGGGAGCTTGAAACCTAAGTGCTTTTTAAGCACACATTCTTTTGATCTTTGCATGTAGCCCTGCATTCGCTGACACTTTTGGAAGTAGGTAACTGAAGTATCCTAGTGGCATTGTCTCTTCTTGAAGTTGAAAAATCTCATTCTAAAACTTATAAGAATAAGAAAAATAGCCAAATTAATTTGAAAAGAACACGTGAATGACTCCTACTCTCTTATTTTAAGACATAATTCAAAGCTACAATAATGACAAATTAGGTGTGTTGGCTCACACATGGAATTCCAATACTTGGGAGGCCAAGGCAGAATGGTCATAATTTCAAGATCAGCTTGGACTACCTAGTTACTTCCAGGTAGACTAAGTAACAGTGTGAGTCCTTGTCTCAAAAACCAAACAAAAGGAAGAAGTCCTACAATAAATACAGTGTTGTGCAGGTATAAAAATAAATACATAAGCCAGGCGTGGTGATGCACGCCTTTAATCCCAGCACTCAGGAGGCAGAGGCAGGTGAGTTCGAGGCCAGCCTGGTCTACAAGAGCTAGTTCCAGGACAGGCTCCAAAGCTACACAGAAACCCTGTCTCAGAAAACCAAAAATAAATAAATAAATTACATAGACGGATTCACTAGAATTGTGCTGAGAAAATTAATTAATTTTAAGCACTGACATCTATATCAAGTGCTTTGATAACTAGGTAAGTGTTTAGAAAAGGTCCAGGTTGGACCCTGTCTTAGCGATTTTTGTTGCTGTGATGAAATACCTGACCGTAAGCAACTTAGGGAGGAAAGGGCTTGTTTTAGCTTACAGTCATATGGTCACCTCTCAGGGAAGTCAAGGCAGGAACTAAAGCAGAGGCAATGGAGGAATGTTGCTTACTGTCTTGCTTCCATGGATTCAGCAGCCCAAGGAGTGGCTGCTGATTTGGTCTCTCTCAAATTTAATCATCAATCAGGAAAATACATCACAAGCCAATCTAGTGGTGACATAATCTCAATCGAAGTTCTTTCTTCCCAAATGACTCTAGCTTGTGTCAAGTCAACATAAAACAATCACAGACCTCTACCTCATATTATGCACAAAAATTAACTAAGATGGGAATCATGTAATTCGGTATCTGACCTAAAATATTAAATTCATATGAAAACATCTGAATAAATTGTATGTTTACTTTGTTTTTGGCAATGGATTCCCACATGACAAAAATATCAATGACAAAATTAATAAATTGGACTTCATCAAAATAATTTTGTGCATCAAAGAATGTTATGACGAAAGTGAAAAATGCAACTTAAAAGTTTGAAAGTAGTATGTGGAAATGAGCTAATACACAAGATATATAAAGACCTTTTATGATTTGACAGGGAAATTTTCAATTAAAAGATGAACAAATGAAGACCCATTTTCCCAAAGATCTATTCTACAGGGATATGAAAAGATGCTCAACATCATTAGTATGGAAATAAAAGTAAAAACTGCAATGGCTTGCCACTTCACAGTGTATCAGGTCAAATGGACAAGATCAGTTAACATTCCAGTAGGAAGGAAAGTAGAAAAAGACAAGATCTCCTGAGTAAATGGGAAACATGGGAACCATGAGAGGGGGTTGAGGGGAGGAGAGAGGCAGTAAGGGAATAGAGAAAAATATAGAGCTCTATGTATAAAGAAACAACAAACATTTTAATAGGAAACACTAATTGGACACAGTTACAAAAAAATGGTATAGGACATAAGAGTGGGAGAGGAAGTGGAGGTAAGAGTTGAAAAAATATATATACATGTATGAAGTTGTCAAGCAATTAACGTTATATAAAAGTAGAGAAGATAGTCGGGTGGTGGTGGCGCACGCCTTTAATCCCAGCACTCGGGAGGCAGAAGCAGGCGGATCTCTCTGAGTTCGAGGCCAGTCTTGACTTCAAGAGCTAGTTCCAGGCTCCAAAGCTACAGAGAAACCCTGTGTTGGAAAAAAAAAGTGAAGGCATGTGTGTATATGTAGAAAGAACACACCACCTTTATCATCACCATTCATGTACTTCTTGACCCAATGCAACATGGTTTGGACATGCAGCAGTGCCAAAAGTGCTTCTGCTAAGGTCATAGATGACAAGTTAACATTCTTCATTGACTCTTCATCAGCATTTGATACAGTTTCTCTGGTTTTAAATACATAGTCTTAAATTCTGTCACACCTATTCCAGGCTTTGGGCAGAAACATTTACCATAATTAACTGTAAAATTTCTTCACATATTTCTCCTAGTCTTCTTGTTCTTCTTCCTAAAAGTAGGAACAACTTGTGAATTGATGATAAAGTGCTCATAGGAAATTTAAGTAATACAAAAAAAATAGGCTAGAGAAATGGAGCAGCCATTAAAGGTTAAGGCTCATAACCAGTAGTAATACATAAAAGTAAAGGAAGAAAGCAAAAACATTACCTTAAAATATCATAGTCCAAGACAGTAATTGTTAACATTAACTGAGCACTTCAGACATCTCCCAGTGAATAAATCAATACAACTAAGTTTTTCCAATGGATGATACACTAATAGGCAACATTTTTCTTTCCCTTGGATTATGTTTTCCTTCAGTCTAGATATCTAGATATCTTCTTTTGTTTCCTTTCTATGTTTACATGCCTTGCTGTAGCTCTAGAGAGCGTGGACTTAAAGCACTAGTGGTGGTGATGGTCAATAGTTACTAGGAGGGTTTGAATTCTCCTACTTTCCATATTTATGGTACAATATATTTCTAATTTATTTTGTTGTGACTTCACTATGATTTTTTATCTGCCCTTTTCCTTTTCTCAGGCACTGGTGGAGGAAATTCTGATTTGACTATGTCTTTCCCTGGCAGCTGACAGACCAATTTATGTTTTCAGTATAGACTTATCCTTTGTACTATGAGTACAACCAATAGGGTTATTAACATCTATACTCATATATATATCGTAGCAACCAGTCTCCTTGACCTACTCAGTTAATATTTCCTACCCCAAAATTCCTAGTTAGGTAGTTTACCAGCATCCAATTGACTTCAGGAAAGGAGTTATAACTGATATAAATGATAATATTTTCAGTGCTCTTGGTTATTGATCAACCTAAACATGGATATGCAAAGAAAGCTAATATGATACAAGAGGAGTCCCACTGGGAAGAAGTTTCACTGCCTGAACATTATGTGCCAATTACATCTTATGGGGATTCCTGGACATCAATTGTGAAATTATACTAATTCCAGAAATCCCAAAATTTTCATTGCAAATCTCCAGTCTGAGTCTTGTTTTTCTTTTCTTCTCGAGACAGGGTTTCTCTGTGTAACTTTGAAGACTGTCCTGGAACTTGTTCTGCAGACTAGGCTGGCCTCAAACCCTCAGAGATCTGCCTTCCTCTGCCTCCCGAGTGCTGGGATTAAAAACATGTGCCACCACTGCCTGGCCAGTCTGAATCTTTCTGACACTCTCATACTTAAGTGGAGAACTCAGAGGGGAGTGGGTGTGTGTGTGTGGGTGTGTGTGTGTGTGTGTGTGTGAGAGAGAGAGAGAGAGAGAGAGAGAGAGAGAGAGAGAGAGAGAGAGAGAGAGAGAAGACGAATATTCCCCCCAAAATGCTCCCTTCTTGGGACAACATGTTAAGCTTGCCATCCACATTGTTGTACCTCAATGATCTGTGTTCTTGTAGCTCCAGTAATTATTTGTCCACTTGTGGAAAGTGTTATCAGAATAGGCATGCTTAGAAGCTGACAGATTCCCATAATGGCCTCGAGACTGAGGGAGACTATGGTGGGAAAGATCATGTGGAAGTCATAAGAACTTCACCTTCCAAAAAACCAGAAATCTCCATCTCCCTTCTTAAACAAAATCTCCCTGCCTTGGAATTGAATATGTTGCACAGCATTTGAGATTGTGAAGAAGCAGTTGAGTCAATTAGGGGGATATCAGCAGTCACAGAAACAACTTCATATAGCATTCTTGTGTGTGTGCATGAAAATTTAAGCCCTGCTTGCTCAAACTACTCTAACTTGGGTTCCTTGTTGGCATCTTCAATTCTGTCTGCTGCCAAAAGAGATATAGCTCAAAATGAACATAAACATACAATCCTCTTCACTAATGTCTCTGTAATTCTCTCCCATGTCTGTCATTTGTACACTGTCCACTCATTTATGTCACAACATGTTTTTTTTCCTGAATTCTCTGCTCACATTGCAATACTCTAGGACTATTGTATTTTAAATGTCCCTCAGATCTTTCCATATCTTCTGCCACTATATTTTGCCACTTTTTATCTGGACTGCTGAAATAGTTCTTGTATCAATTATTTTTCTGTTGCTGTGATAAAATACCATGACCCCAAGCAACTTATTGAAGGAAGGGTTTATTTTGGCTTACAGTTCCAGAGGTGGGGTCCATAATGGAAGGGGAGGCATGGCAAAAGGTGGACCAGAGCAGAAATCTGAGTGAACTCATCTGTAACCACAAACACATATTAAAGAGAGTGAACTGGAAGTGGGGTGAGAGCATAAGTAGGGTACTCCAGTGATATACTTCCTCCAGCAAGAACATACCTCCTGAAAGTTCTATAACCTTCACAAACAGCACCACTAACTGGGGAACAAGTGTTCAAATATCTGAGCTTTTGGGGGACATTTCTCATTCAAACAATTGTGTTCTCTCTATATTTCCTCTGGACTATCTTTTTTTTTTTTTTTTTTTTTTTTTTTTTTTTTCGAGACAGGGTTTCTCTGTGGTTTTGGAGCCTGTCCTGAAACTAGCTCTTGTAGACCAGGCTGGTCTCGAACTCACAGAAATCCACCTGCCTCTGCCTCCCGAGTGCTGGGATTAAAGGCGTGCGCCACTACCGCCCGGCTGGACTATCTTTAATACATTCTCCAAAGTAATAGGTTTTACAAATGTCTTAAAGAAAAGTGTCATGTTTGTTCTATGCTTGAAAATAGCTAATGGGAATCCTGTGAGCTGGCCCAGTCAGGTTAGTCCCACCTACCTTTCCTAACCCTACTGCATATTCTCGCTCATCTATGGTTCCTAGCTACAAATCTTCAGATATGAGTATAGATTCTCTTAGTCCACAGATGGTGGTTTTGGCAGAAGCATCATGTGCAGGAAAGACAAATCCATAACCAGAATAAGTGTCTACTCCAGTAAGGACAAAGTGTTGTCCTTTCCATGGAGGAAGTGGTCCAATATAGTCAACCTGCCACCAATCACTGGCTAGTCACCCCAGGGAATTGTGCCATATCTGGGGCTCAGTGTTTGTCTCTGCTGTTGGCAAATATGGCACTCAGCAGCTATAGCCAGGTCAGCCTTGGTAAGTTGAAGTCCGTGATGATGAGCCCACGCATAACCCTCATCTCTGCCAAAATGGCCACTTTGTTCATGGGTCCATTAGCTGGGGGGGGGGGGGAGATGGCTATCCATAAAATAAGCCAATAAGTCATCCTATCTACTTGATTATCAAGAGCTGCTTCTCTAATGAAGCCACCTTTCATGAGCATTTACATGGGACACAGTTATCTTCACATCCCTTTGCCCACATAGAGAAATCTATCTACATACTTATTCCCCAGATGTCTTTCTCACCAGTTTTCCAATCATATTCTTTCCAACTCCCTGACCATTGAGCCAATCTGTTGACTACAACTCATGAATCAGTGAACAATTGAACGTTTGTCCATTTCTCCTTCCAAACAAAATGTACTACCATGTGTACTGCCCAAAGTTCTCTCCACTATAAAGATTTCCCTTCACAGTGTTTTTCATGGGTATCCCAGAAAAGGGTTGTAATGTTGCAGCTGTTCACTTTGAGTTGGTGCCTACATAATGCACAGAACTATCAGTCAACCAAGCCCTAGTCTCTTCCTCAGTCAACCAATCATAGAGCACACCCCCAAGAGGCTAGAAGTATATGCTAAGCAGCAGACAGCATTGCAATGAGAATAGAAACCAGAGGCATTTGGGAAACTTCTTCATGTAACTTGCTTGTGCCCTCAGGACCTCCTCAGGCCCGATCACATATGCATCACTTCCCTTTGAAAAGAGATGTTTACTGTACATGCCTTACTTTAGGACTTGGTGGGTCAGATAACACCCAGCTTGTGATGGGCAGCTCAGGTTGCATAGTAATTTGGTGACCCATTGTCAAATGTTCAGTTTCTACTATGGCCCAATAGCAGGCTGTCTTTCAAAGGGAGAGTAGTTGTCTGTATATGATGGTAGAGACTTGCTCCAAAACCCAAAGGTCTATTTTGTGATTCACCTATAAGAGCCTTCCAAAGACTCCAACAGCATCCCTATCTACCACCAACACCTCAAGTACCATTGGATCTGCTGGATCATAGCAGGCTATACCTGTAGAAGAGCCTGCTCCTGTTGCAGGCCACATGCAATGATAGCAGCTTTGCAAGTCACTTGGTATATGGGCCAGAGTAACAAACACCCTAGTGAGGAATATGCTGCCTCCAGAATCCAAATAGGCCAGTAAATGTTGTGCTTCTTTCTTGGTGGTGGGAGGGGCCAAGTGCAATAATTTATCTTGACCATAGAAGGAATATTTCTGCATGCCCCACACCACTGGACTCCTAAGAATTTCACTGAGGTGAAGGCCCTTGAATTTTGGTTGGATTTATTTCCCATCCTCTAATAGGTATGTATATATATTACCAATGAGTCCAAAGTGATGACTACCTCCTGTTCATGTGATCCAGTCAGCATAATGTCAATATAGTGTACCATTATGATATTTTGTGGACAGTAAAGATCTCTTCTAAGTTATGACTCAGGGCTGGCTATATCCTTGAGATAAAATTAAAGGCATCCTGCTGGCCTTGCCAACTGAAAGCAAATTGCTTCTGGTGGACCTTATAGACAGATACTGAGAAAAAGGCATTTTCTAGATCAATAGCTACATACCATATACCATAAAATATGTTAGTCTGCTCAAGTAAGGATACCATATCTGGTAGAGCAGCTGCAACTGGAGTCATTACTTTATTGAGAGCCTTTTTTTTTTTTTTTTGGTTTTTTGAGACAGGGTTTCTCTTATAGACCAGGCCGTCCTCGAACTCATAGAGATTTGCATGCCTCTGCCTCCTGAGTGCTAGGATTAAAGGCGTGTGCCACCACTGCCCAGCTTGATTGAGTTTTGATAGTCAACTGTTATTCTCCATGATCCATCTGTCTTCTGCACTGGCCAGGTAGGAGTAAAGGAAATTTTCTGCAGTCCTTCCAGGTATGTGATACTGTTTTTGATTCACTGTTTTTCCTGGCAGAGGCAACTCTTAAGGCTTCTGTTTAGCCTTTCCAACCATTATAGTCCTCACTCCACAGGACTGCCAACTTCTAAGTATATCTATCCCAATTATACATTCTGGAACTAGGGAAATAACCACAGGATAAGTTCAGGGACTCACGGGACCTACTGTGAATCAAACTTCAGCCAAATCTCTATAAATCCTCTGACCTCCATAATCCCCTACTTTAACTGGAAGGTCACAATGCTTCTTAGGGTCTTCTGGAATTAGTGTCAATTAAGAACCAGTATCCAACAGATCCTGGAAAGTCTGATTGTTTCTTTACCCCCACTGTACAGTTACCTTTGTAAAATGTCGTAGGTCCCTCTGGGGAAAGACAAGAGAGAGGCTAACAGTAAAACTTTAAGGTGTCTTATCAAGGTACTCCCTCAGGGAAACCTGGCCACCCCTTCATTCAAGGGATCTGGGTCTGTAAACTGCCTCAAAGCTGGAAATTGTTCCACAGGCTGAGACTGCCTTGATCCAATGCAGCCTTTCATTTGTTTGAGATTTTTTTTTCTGTTTATATACATCAAACAAAAATTCAGTGGTCTTCTTATCTATTTTATGCCTGGAAATACCCAGTACCAAAGGTCCATACGAGTCAGGCCATCATAAAATTCACTCTGCCTATACTGAAAAATTTACAGGTCAGGCCATTATGGACTTTGCATTGGTGATGCTGCCCATTAGGATAACTGCAATCACCTTGCCTTTGGTGGTTCAGTGCTGCCACCTGGCCCCTGCTATCTCGGGGCCCAGTTAATCCCTTTGCTTTTAATTCATCCAAATGAGCATCAGTGTCTCCAGCCCTAAGGAAAAGGGAGACAACAAAACTCTTCAAATGTGCTGATTCCCCTCTCACCATTTTTTTTACAGGATTAGCAAAGGGTGTGTCTTCTGGGCCCTTTCATTGTGGAGGATTAAGTTTTACAAAGTATATCCATTCTAGCATTGTAATTTCCCTGAGTCTTAAAATCCCTTCATCAACACTATGCCAAGGGATATCAGGCATCTCCAACTCCTTTTCAGTAGGCCAGCTTTTGACAATTGCTTCAGCCAAACAATCAAACTTTTGTTTTTGTTTTGTTTTTTTGAGACAGGACTTCTCTGTAGCTTTGGAGCCTGTCCTGGAACTAGCTCTGTAGACCAGGCTGGCCTTTAACTCAATGAGATTGCCCTGCCTCTGCCTCCCGAGTGCTGGGATTAAAGGCTTGTGCCACCATCGCCCCCAATCAAACTTCTGACACCCTTATTAACTGTGCTTCCATATTAAACCTAGAATCTCTACTCAGAGGACCCATATCAATAAACTCAGCCTAATCCAGTTTTACATTCCTTCCACTGTTCTCCCCACTCCCTTAAAATCCATTCCCACACATATTCCCCAAACATCTGCTTCAATGAATTTGCAAACACATTAAGCTCTTTAGTAGTGTAGTACATATCCTCATAGACTACACTTTCTACCTCCCCTCCAGGAGCCTGCTTAGCGTTAAATCTGGTTATAGATCGGGATAACTTTTTTTTTTTTTGAGGCAGAATTTCTCGTGTAACAGCCTAGTTATCCTGGAACTAGCTCTTGTAGACCAGGCTGGCCTAGAACTCACAGACATCCGCCTGCCTCTGCCTCCTGAGTGCTGGGATTAAAGGCATGCGCCACCACTGCCCGGCATTAGGGGTAGCTCTTTATGGGCCCTGAGGGACATCAGTATATTGTCTTGTCTGGCATTCATAGAAAATCACTGCTGGTTTAGTGGACAATGAAGTATTAATATCCTCAGTCAAATGCAGAAAAGGCAATGTTTCAGGGGTGAGGGTACATCTTCTGCTGAGAGTAGAGAGACTACTTCCTCAGGTGAGATAAACCCTTGAGAATCTGAGGATTCCGAGTTCTCAGCCTAATCCCAAGTTATTGGAAAAGCCCATTCTTTACCAATTAATGCCCTTGCTTTAACTGCTGACACCCTCCAAGACTGGGACTTAAATTTTTGGTGTAATTCAGCCAACCTTATAATGAGGGCTTTGGTTTGATTTTTCCACAACTTGAGCTCTGGCTGCTGGAGAGAAGATTCTCTTCCAGGGCACACTTAGAAATCTCTAGACTGCTTATGCGCATCTGGAGCTGGTCAGTTTTATCACTGAGTTCATTGTTGTCCTTCATTGTATTCTGAGATGCTGGAAGTCGGTTTTATCATGGAGCTCATTCTTTTCTTTCATCAGTTTATCCAGAGCTGCTAGGAGCAACTGCTCAGCAGCATCATTTTCCTTATTTTTCCACAGATTGTCAAAAGTCTTATATACTGAGTCAGCAAATTTGTTGCCTCTTACAATTGGTGAATCAGCATAATCAAATGCATTTGTCTCCTTAAGTTGGTAAAATAGTTCACACCATGGGCTTTCAGTACTCTCCAAGCTCCCAGGAGAGGTTTCAGATACTGTAGGTGTTAGCAAATTGGAAAGCCTATTCTGGATACTTAAAATATTCATTCTTATACTTCTGTTGCTCTAGAACCACTTCTGGTACCAAAAATCTGTATTAGTCATGGTTCTTCAGAGTAACAGAACTTATAGAATGTGTGTGTGTGTGTGTGTGTGTGTGTGTGTGTGTGTGTGTCATTTATCAGAATGATTTATAGACCTTGGTTCAGCTAATACAACAATGGCTGTCTATGTATGAAAGATCCAATAATCCAATAGTTTCTCAGTCCACAAGACTGGATGTCTCAACAGGTCTTCAGTATATGCTTGAATCCCAATGAGGAAGATTCTAATGCTAGCAAGGAGAGACCAAGCAGGAAAAGAGAAAGCTTTCTTCTTCCATGTCCTTTATATAGACTGCCAGAAGAAGATATGGTTAAAGATGAAAGATGAATCTTCCCACCACAAAAGATCTGAGTTAAAGGTTTATCTTCTCACCTCAAAGATTCAGGTTCCCACATCAAATGATTTAATTAATAAAACTATCCTGCCAGTTAGTGGTGGTACATGCCTTTAATCCCAGCACTCAGAAGACAGAAACAGGCAAATCTCTTTGAGTTTGAGGCCAGCCCGATCTAAAGAGAGAGTTCCAGGACAGCCAGGGCTACACAGAGAAACCCTATCTTGAAAAAGAAAATAATAAAGAAGGAAGGAAGAAAGGAAGGAAGAGGAAGGAAGGAAGGAAGGAAGGAAGGAAGGAAGGAAGGAAGGAAGGAAGGAAGGAAGAATCAAGTTGGAACTGACCCAAAAGCCTCTTCCATGAAGAATAACTTTTATAGTACTAAAAGGTGCTATGCACACTGCCTAGGGAGAAAAACAATGCATAATCCTACATAGCTGCAAAAGCTATGAACCACAATAATGACCAAGATATCCCCAAAGGTGCAAGAGTGGAGCTTAATTATTTTAGGTATAATTAATAGCTACCTAATTGAACGTAAGGTATGCTTGACAGGAAGGAAATTTTTCCTGGTACTCTAAACATAGACAGCTACCCATGGTTAGAGAGGCTATAATCCCTGAAAGAAAGCCTACTGCTGCCAACATCTCAAACCAGTATAATTCCTAACAGCATTCTAAATACTTATCCTTATACTCACAGATAAGTGTAGCTCTCACACTGCACCAAAGAAGCTCCTTTTTACAGCAGATGGAGACTGTAGTAGTTTGAATGTAATTGGTCCCTATAGGAACACTCTCATAGAGAGTGGCACTAGTAGGAGGTATGGACTTGAAGTAGGTGTGGCCTTTTTGGAGAAAGTGTGTCATTGTGAGGGTGGGCTTTGAGGTTTCCTGTGGTCCCAGGCGTTAACTTCCTGTTGTCTACAAGATGTAGGACTCTCAGCTATTCCTCCAGCACCATGTCTGCCTGCATGCCACCATGTTTCCAACCATGATGATAATGGACTGAACCTCTGAAACTAAGTGAGCAACCTCAATTAAATGTTTTCCTTATAAAAGTTGCCGTGGTCATGGTGTCTCTTCACAGCAATAGAAACCCTAACTAAGACAGAGACCATTACAGAAAGCCACAATTGGTCAGTAATTCAGAGAACAACTGACCATGGGTATCCACCTAAGGCTTAGAGAACATCGAGGAATATGGGGTGTAAATCTCATAAAAGTCAGAGAACCAGGGAAGTCTATTTCAAGGTTATGTCTTCTAGATACAACAGAAAAGCTGCACCCCTGATATCTTAACAATATGGTTGCCTGAACAAGACCTAAACAATGTGAACATCAATTAACATGCCAATGTGGATGAGGCCTTATCTGTAAATGAGTTTTAGGCAATTGATGACTGCCCAGAAAGGGTGAATTAGTCTTCCTCAGAGATGAACCCCTCTCCACCCAATACCAAGTGGTCAAAAACATATACATATAAATGACAATAAACTGATTTGGCAGATTTTATATACATTATACATACATACATATTCATCATTTTTATATGTAACTAATAATTCAAGAATAGGAGGCCATGAATTTGAGAGGAGGTTGGGGAAACGAGAGATTTGGAGGTTGAGGGAGTATAAAAAAGGGTGAAGTAATGTAACTATATTTTTGTTAAAAAATTAAAAAACAGTATTGCCTATTTGAAAAACAAGTCTTATGACAGGCCATATTTGGTGATGCACATCTGTAACCTCAGCCCTCCAAAGACTGAGTTAGGAATGTTGGAGTTCAATTCCATACTGGACTATATGGTAATACCCTGTCCCAACAACCAACCTATCAAATGAGCAAACAGATTTCTAATGGCTTTCCACTTCACAGAGCGTGAAGTCTGAACTTTGTACAGGGCTTATGAGACTTTATGTGATATGAACCTTCACTGTTTGGTTGGAAGCGTCACCCCAGGCCCCTGGCACCCCTGTATCCAAGGAGTCTTGGATGTTTGATTGGAGGCTCCATCCCAGCCCCTGGCAACCAGTCTAAAATGTTTGGGTGGAACTTTCCACCCTAAGCCTCTTCCCCTGATAGTTGCCTCAGTCCAGACTCCATCTCCAAGAAAGCCTGCCAAATGGTGACCACTCCCCAGAGAGGGTCCAGACCACTCCCACAGGCTACTTAAACTGCCCCCAGAGAACGAACACGTGGTCTTCCCAGTTCTCCTTTCCCCTCTCCGTGGTTTCCCGGTCTTTCTTGGGGTGGGGGGTGCCTGGGGCCCTGGAAGGCCTTCTTGGAGCGCTGGCATCCATTAAACCTGGGCCTTTTCTAATTCGGTTTGATTTGGTGTGATTTGGATTATTGTGTCGGCGGAGATGTTTGTTGGGCCTGAAAAAAACTTGACATTCACCACTTCTCAATCTTCCTGTCAACGTGGTGCTTCTCACCCTCTGGATTCTAGATAAAAGTATTGACTTTCTTCTTTCCCCAGTCATTCATTTACTCCCTCTTTCATCATTTTAGTCTATGTTTTTCCTGGCTTTTGCTCCATCCAGGTCACAGCCTAAACTTTTCCTCAATAATTCTTCTCTAGACCCATGATACCTGATACTAAGTCAAGTCCTTCGTCAATGCTACCGTAGCACCATGTTCATTTGGTGCACTTTTAACTTCTAATTGTATGTTCTCCCTTCTGGTCTGTAATGGCCAGAGCACAGTCATTATGTGTGTTTTGAAATAAAACCTCCCATCTTTCTGCCGTCAGAATTTGAAACCTGCATTAATTATAAACCAATTTCCTCCTGTTACAAGAGAACTGTTTTACTTAGGGTTTCATTTGTTATGAAGAGACACCATGACCATAGCAACTCTTATAAAGGAAGACATTTAATTGTGGCTGGCTTACAGTTCTGAGGTTTAGCCTATTGTTGTCATGGCAGGAAGCATGCAGGCAGACATAGTACTGGAGAGGTAGCTGAAAGTTCTACATCTGGATCTGGGGGCAGCAAGAAGAGAGACACTGGGCCTGATTTGAACATCTGAGAGGTGAACTTTGATAGATACCTAGCAAAACTGAGTGGGGGGGAAAAAAGAGATGTCACACCAGGTGTGGTGGTGCATGCCTTTAATTCCAGCACTCTGAAGATGGAGACTGAGGCAGGGGGATCTCTGTGAGTTTGCGGCCAGCCTGGTCTACAGAGTGAGTTTCAGGACAGCCAGAGCTACGCAGAGACAGCCCTGTCTTGAATAAAAAACAAAATAAAATAAAACAACAAAGAGCTGTTTCCTACCGTGTTGGTCAAACCCCATGAACAAGACTGGCTTTAGCAGAATCCTGTCTAATTTGTCAACTCTTTGAGCCGTCTTCACATTGCCTGCATTTTGGTGAGCATTCACATGGAACACAAATGTTCTCAAATTCTGCACTCATCCAGAGAGGTCTATCCATGTCTCCTCTTCAAGCCTCGCCAGCAACCTTCCAATCCTATGCCTTTTATGTTGCAGCCCAGTTGCAAGCATAGTCCATACCTTGGTGTACCTGTAGACTTCAGGCTCTGTGCATTCTGGGAAAATAGACCGCATATTTCCCATTGTTCTATTTACTATGACTGTTCCTTTAGTCCTCCCATGTCAGAGCCACCACAGATTGGAAATGTATTGGCACAGCAATCTGTTTCCACATAGTTTTGAGATATCCCATACAGCTCTTCAAAATTTTCCTTCCAAGTCTCAAGAAATTTTGAGCAAAGTCACATGTACAAACTGAATAGATGGCACCATAAAGAGGAATAAATGCCCTGACCTGCCTTTGGTGATAGAACCCAGGTTACACCATGCTTTCACTTTATCCTGTACGGGATTCCTCAATGTCTACTTTTTTATAATTTATGATGGACAGTTCAGGTCACATGGTCATCTGTCTATTCATTACTAGCATCCACCTCAGTTCCAGTAGCAAGCTAGGAATACTATAGTTACATGCCAATGAAGATAAAGATTTTCTCCAATCCTAGGCTTCACTCACACTTTTCTCTCAGAGGTTACAGTAGAGTCCATATTGGAATTATTATCTGTTATAAAATACCTCAAGCAAAGCCGGGCGATGGTGGCGCACGCCTTTAATCCCAGCACTCGGGAGGCAGAGGCAGGCGGATCTCTGTGAGTTCGAGACCAGCCTGGTCTACAGAGCTAGTTCAGGACAGGCTCCAAAGCCACAGAGAAACCCTGTCTCGGGGGAAAAAAAAAAAAAAAAAAAAAGAAAAAAAACTCAAGCACCATCGGCTCTCTTAGGTTCAAAAGGCTGGATAGTAGTCTGAGTGTATTGAAGCTTGGCACAGTAGGAAAGCCTTTATTTGTACAGGGCCCACTGAATACTGGTCACTTGTAGCACGCATATAATAGACTTCCCCACACTGTCCTGATGTGTGAACTCTGTTCCCACAGAACTTTGATTACCACCCTGAGAGGAATGCTTACTCTCCTGTCCTTGGAGATGCAACTAAGTGCATTCAAGGATGATGTGCAAGCAGCCTCCATTCAACCATGGGATCTTCTGTCTCCTGAGAACATTTGATGATAGCGACAAGAAATACCCTGAATCTTTCCTCGTCCCTGCTTTGAACCCTGTACACCGAACTATCTAAAGAAAAGCTCTGAGCCAGGTGCTGGAGCGCACACCTTTAATCCCAGCAGAGGGAGGCAGATCTCTGTGAGTTCAAGGCCAGCCTGGTCTACAAGAGCTAGCTAAGGACAGGCTCCAAAGTTACAGAGAAACCCTGTCTCAAAAAAAAAAAAAAAAAAAAAAAAAAAAGAACAAAAAACAAAAGCATGTGCCACCATACCTGGACCTTCCAAATTCTTGATATTCATCCATTTGTGTTCTTTCTGATTTTTAAAGATGAATTTTTTTGAGACAGGGTTTCAGTGTAGTTTTAGAGCCTGTCCTGGAACTAGCTCTTGTAGATCAGACTGGCCTCGAACTCACAGAGATTTGCCTCTGAGTGCTGGGATTAAAGGCATGCACCACCACCACCAGACTTAAAGATGAATTTTTATTAATTTTGAGACTGTCATACAGTGTATTTTGATCACATTCATTCCCCTCCCTCAAGTCCTCCCACCGCCTTCTTACCCACACAACTTCATCTTCTTTCTGTCTTTAAAAGAAATTTTAGTACAATTTGTGTACTCTTGGATGTGAGACCTACCCTCAAGTATAGTCAATATACCAGATGTCACAAAATATAGGAAAATGGATTCTCCTGCTCCTAGCAGCTAACAAATACCAATAGCTCCTTAGCTAGGGGTGAGATTTCATGCATACATTCACCCTTCCATGCTGGGATTTTCTTTCTGGATTGATCGTGTTCATGCCATCACAATCACTATGGGTTCATATATATGACTACCCTATTGTGTTCAGAACATAGTTTCCTTGCAGTCATCCACTACCTCTGGCTCCTGCAGTCTTTCTATACTCTCTTGCAATAATTTATTGAGCCTTAAGGTAAGGATTGTGATCTAGAATTCCCATTTAGGGGTGAGTACTCTTATACATTATTCTCTGCACATTGACCAGTTTTGTATTTCTGTGTTTATTACCATCACTGCAAGAAGCTTGGAGTTGGTGAGTTTTTGAATTCCAGTAGTATGCTTTTTATTGAAGTGTATATGCCAGAGTTCGGTGCATATATGCTTAGGATGATAATGTCTTCTTGGTTAACTGGTCTCCTGATTAAAATGAAGTGTCCATTAAAAAAAACTCTTCTGATTTGTTTTAGTTTTTTGTTTCTTTGCTGTTTTGGTCAGATATTAGGATAACAACCTCTGCTTGTTTCCTGGTGTCCCATTTGATTGGAGTACTTTTTTTTCAATTCTTTCGTTATAAG
>NW_026068169.1:140629-144173 GCF_014885135.2 Alexandromys fortis | reverse complement strand
TTAATATTTTTTTTATTTTATACTCTTTTTTTTTTTTTTTTTTTTGGTTTTTCGAGACAAGGTTTCTCTATATAGCTTTGAAGCCTGTCCTGGCACTCGCTCTTGTAGACCAGACTGATCTCGAACCCACTCTACCTGCCTCTGCCTCCCAAGTGCTGGGATTAAAGGCATGTACACTACCACCTCCCGGCTATTTTATACATTGTAATTAAAACATTATTACATCCTTTTCTCCCTTCCTTTTTGTCCCTATAGACTTTCTCAAGCATCTCTCTCCAAGTCCTTCCTGTAATTCCCTGACTCTCAAATTGATGGCTTCTTCCCTCCCCCCCCCCACCCATTACTACTGTGTGTGCATGCACGCGGATGTGCATGCACACAAATATGTAAATATAACCTGCGGAGTCTGTTTTGTTGCTTGTATATATATATGGTTTCAGGGCTGACCACAGTATGGTAGACAATGAATTAGGTGGTTCATCCCTGGGAGAGGCTAACTCCCCCTTTCTCAACATTCATCAGTTGCCTGTGTTATTGAAAATTGTGTGATGAATGAAGTCATTTAATTGGCTTTTGTTTGTTTGGTCAGTTGGTTGGTTTGGGTTGTTGCTATTTGTGGTCTTAGTAGTATTTTGCATTTCAGTAGCTATAGCTTCATTTATTTCCTTTCTATAGTCTCCTCAGTCTTCTGAAGTGTCGTTTCCAGTATTGTCTGCAGAGCTGGTTTGGTGGACAGGAATTATTTTATCCTGTCTGTATCCTGGAGAGGTTTTCTTTCTCCTTTTATTGTAGCAGTTTTTTTTTTTTTTATTGAGTTCTACATTTTTCTCTGCTCCCCTCCCTGTCTCTCCCCTCCCCCTTCAGCCCTCCCCCTAGGTCCCCTTGCTCCCAATTTACTCAGGAGATCTTGTCTTTTTCTACTTTCTACTTCCCATGTAGATTATATCTATGTAAGTCTCTCTTAGTGTCCTCATTGTTGTCTGAGTTCTCTGGGATTGTGGTTTGTAGGCTGGCTTTCTTTGCTTTGTTAAAAATCGCCTGTGAGTGAGTACATGTGATAATTGTCTGTGTCTGGATTACCTCACTCAAAATAATGTGTTCTAGCTCCATCCATTTTCCTGCAAAATTCAAGCTGTCGTTAGTTTTTTCTGCTGTGTAGTATTCCATTGTGTAAATGTACCACATTTTCCTTATTCATTCTTCGGTTGAGTGGCATTTAGGTTGTTTCCAGGTTCTGGCTATGACAAATAAAGCTGCTATGAACATAGCTGAGCACATGTCCTTGTGGCACGATTGAGCATCCTTTGAATATATACCCAAAAGTGGTATTACTGGGACTTGAGGAAGGTTGTTTCCTAATTTTCTGAGAAATCACCACACTGGCATCCAAAGGGGCTGTACCAGCTTGCATTCCCACCAACAATGCAGAAGTGTTCCTTTTTCCCCACAACCTCTCCAGCATAAGTTGTCATCAGTGTTTTTGATCTTGGCTGTGGCGAACTCCCTGACCAGCAGGAAAGACCAGCCACCAGACGAGGATTCTTCTCAAATCACGCTTTATTGGAGCCTCTTGGTTGAAAGGAGAGCAAAAAGCAATGGGCCCCAGGCTCTGAGCTGCAGCTGCTTATATAGGGAGTCTGCCTAGCAACCTTTGATACTTTGATACTTTAACTGCTTCTCTGGAGACCCACCTGCAGGAAAGAAAGCAGACATCCTTGTCAATTACAGACCACAAGGAAGTTCACCTGCCGGTCAGGGGGAGTGTGGGCAGCTAGATCACAACAACTCACCCTGTTTTCTGGTGGAAGAACTGCAATCTCTATTATGGTATCAAGTGAGGCCGGGGCCAAATGCCATCTTGTAATGGCAGCCACTCAAATCGGCTCCCAGCAGTTCCCCCTTTCTGTTTTTCTCCTGTAGGCCAGTGAGAAGGTCTTACTCCCGTTCAGGTCCTCACCTCATGATGCGAGGACCTCATGATGTGAGGACCGATCAAAGGAGGCCCAAATCTCCTGGTACTCCTTCTCCCGTGCAATGGAATAAACTCCTGGGAGGTGCAAAGGCAGTACTCAGAGTAAAATGCATACCTTCCTCAGTGCAATGGAGAATTTCTCCCTGAGAGTGCAAAGGCTATGCAAGGAACAAACCTACTGGCCTTTTAGGACAGTTAACCATACTTGGGGTGAATTTCCATTCTCCAAAGAGGCTAACGCTTTTAGAACCGCAACCTTATCTCGAGATGTCTGAGCTCGGGGGCGACAAATTAACCATAGGCACAGCACGCATCCTCCTATGCAGCATGCAAAAAAACATCCCCATCCCCACCCAATCCTTAAACAGGGAGAAGGCAGAGGAGATCCAGGACTGCAGTCCCTCCGCCAGGCTTAGATCTACGTGTGTTGAGTTGATGCGAGTCTGAGGTCCTCCAGGGTGGCATCAAAGTCCTCAGACCAATTTCAGGAATGGGGTTAGGGTAGGCTGACAGAATCCCCCATCTCTGCTCCGCTGGGCTTGGGATCATCTTCCACAGGATCAGCAGTATCAGCATCCTGAAGAGTGACGGAGTCATTTTTATGATGGACTTTAACAGTTCTGGTAAGGCGGCTCGGGAACCCAATGAGGCACTTCTCTCCTTGGGGGCAGGGAAGTCCGGACCAAGGACCTCTCTCCAATCGCCTCTGGAAGTCCTCTGTGGGGCGTCTGCAGCCTTGACTCAGGTCCAGCTTTTTTCTTTCTGTGAAAAAAGCATAAACATATCCTCGACCCCAAATATAAATAGGTCGGGTTTTTTCATAATGCATTGCAAGGGCTTTTCCACCTTGCCCTAGCAAAGGTCAGCTTGGTGTTATCACGTCAGATTCGTTTGTATCAAGATCTTCCTGCAACTTTTATGAGTTGCTTTGAAGGAGCCTTGTTATGCTCCACAATTTTTATTTCACCAGTTGCTCCATAATCTTTTATTAGCCATATATGCAGTTCTTCCATTGGAAGAGCCATTTGTAAAAATTTTAGCATAAAATCCTTTAAGGGATTTTTAGCTATAACATTAGCAAAATACAGTTATGTGAATTGTAGCAATGATCATGGGGGAAAGATTATTGTTTTTGCCTTTAAATTGAGCAAACGCAATTGTCCAGGAATCAATCTTACAATTATCAATGAATCTTTTGTTTAGTATAAGAAACATTGATCATAATCAATATTTTGTCAAACCATAAGCAAATATCTTTTAGCAGCTGTTGCTCCTTCCTCAGCATTCAAGTAATTCCAAGAGAGCATAATAACATACAGTATCAAGATTCTCTGTGTATTTTCCATCTTTACGTGGCTTTATTTTAACCTCTATTTCTTTTATTTTTAACTTTTGGCTTTTTGAGACAGGTTCTCTGTATATCTTTGTCCTGGAATTCCCCCTGTAAACCAGGCTATATTTGAACTCACAGAGATCTGTCTATCTCTGCCTCCCAGGCTACTCTCTTTCTTTTCCTTTTTTTTTTTTTTTTGAAAACTTTAATCTTTAGCCTGTATATATTTTTAACACAGT
>NW_026068169.1:121679-139213 GCF_014885135.2 Alexandromys fortis | reverse complement strand
ACATCCTTGTCAATTACAGACCACAAGGAAGTTCACCTGCCGGTCAGGGGGAGTGTGGGCAGCTAGATCACAACAACTCACCCTGTTTTCTGGTGGAAGAACTGCAATCTCTATTATGGTATCAAGTGAGGCCGGGGCCAAATGCCATCTTGTAATGGCAGCCACTCAAATCGGCTCCCAGCACTTGGCCATTCTTACAGATGTAAGATGGAATCTCAGAGTTGTTTTGATTTGCATTTCTCTGATGACTAAGGATGTTGAACATTTCCTTAAGTGTCTTTCAGCCATTTTAGATTCCTCTGTTGAGAGTTCCCTGTTTAGGTCTGTACTCCATTTTGTTTTTATTGGATTATGTGTTCTTTTGGTGTCCAATTTCTTGAGTTCTTTGTATATTTTGGAGATCAGACCTCTGTCTGATGTGGGGTTAGTGAAGATCTTTTTTCATTCTGTAGGCTGTCGTTTTGTCTTCTTGACCATGACCTTGGCTTTACAGAAGCTTTTCGGTTTCAGGAGGTCCCATTTATTAATTGTTTCTCTCAATGTCTGTGCTGCTGGGGTTATGTTTAGGAAGTGGTTCCCTGTGTCAATGCATTCAAGTGTACTCCCCACTTTCTCTTCTATAAGGTTCAGTGTGGCTGGCTTTATGTTGAGGTCTTTGATCCATTTGGACTTGAGTTTTGTGCATGGTGATAGATATGGGTCTGTTTTCATTCTTCTACAAGTTGATATCCAGTAATGCCAGCACACTTGTTAAATATGCTTTCTTTTTTCCATTTGATTTTTTTTTTGCTTCCTTGTCAAAAAGCAGGTGTTCGAAGATGTGTGGATTGATATCCAGGTCTTCTATTCAGTTCCATTGGTCCTCCTTTCTGTTCTTATACCAATACCAGGCTGTTTTCAGTACTTTAGCTCTGTGGTAGAGTTTGAAGTCAGGGATTGTGATATCTCCAGAAGTTCTTTTATAGTACAGGATTGTTTTGACTATCCTGGGTTTTTTGCTTTTCCATATGAAGTTGAAAACCATTCTTTCGAGGTCTTTGGAGAATTTTTCTGGGATTTTGATTGGCATTGTATTGAATCTGTAACTGGATCTTGTAGTAGATCTATTTCTATCTCTTTGGGGAACTTCCACATTGCTTTCCACAGTAGTTGTACCAGTTTGCATGCCCATCAGCAGTGAATAAGTGATGCCCTTTTCAGAAATCTACACCAACACCTGCTGTTATTTGTTGTCTTGATCTTGGTCATTCTAATTGGGGTAAGATGAAATTTCAAAGTACTTTTAATTTACATTTCTTTGATAGCCAAATATGTTGAACATTTTAAAAAGTTTTTTTTTCCCGACCATTTGTGTTTCATCTTCTGAGAATCCTGTTTACTTCCATGACCCATTTTTAATGTGTGTTGTTTTCTTTTGTGGGGGTTGCATATTCTAGATACAAACTCTTTATCAGATACACAGCTGATAAAGACTTTCCTAATTGCTGGGCAATGGTGGCACAGGCCTTTAATACCCAGCACTTAGGAGGCAGAGGCAGGCAGATCTCTGTGAGTTCGAGGCCAGCTTGATCTACAGAGAGAGTTCCAGGACAGCCAAGACTACACAGAGAAACTGGTCTCAAAAAAACAACAACAAAAAAGACTTTGCTATTCTGTAGGCTGTCTCTTTGTGTGAATGGTGGTATCTTTTGTTACACGGAAGCTTTTAAGTTTCATGTGGTCCTATCTATCAATTGTTGGTCTTAATGTCAATGTTTCCAGCGTGTTGTTCAGAATATCCTTTCTCTTACCTAGAAGTTCAAGCATATTCTCTACTTCCTCCTCCATCAGATTTGTTTGTTGAGTCTTAGGTATGTCCTTGAATCTCTCAGAGCTTAGTTTGATATTTTTTGAGACAGGTTCTCACTATATAGCCCCGACTGGCCTGGAATTCCCTATGTAGAATAGACTGACCTACAATTGGCAAAGATCCTGTTCTGCCTCCTTAGTGCTGAGATTAAAGGTGTGCACTACCATATCCAGCATGGATTTGAGTTCTGTACAGTGTGAGAAATAAGAATCTAGTTTCATTCTTCTATATCCAACTACCCAGTTGGACCAGTGCCAGTTGTTGGAAATGTTATTTGGAATTTAGTTTTATTTAGTGTGTGAGTATGAACCTGTTTGCAGCTATTGTGAGTGCAGGATTTTTTGGGTACAGTAGTCTGGACTGGCATCTGTGGTCTACTGGAGTCTGCAGCACATCTGTCTAGGACCTTCTGGCTTTTAGAGTCTCCACTGAGAAGTCAGATATTGTTCTAATGGGTCTGCCTTTATATATGTGTGTTATATTCATTATATGTTACATATATACATACATAATATGTGTATATAATATATATTTATCACTTGATCTTTTTCCCTTGATGTTTTTAATATTCTTTGTTTGTTCTGTACATTTAGTATTTTGAGTATTATATGCTCTCTATTTAGTATTCTATATACTTGTACCTTGATAGGTACCACCTTTTTTAGGTTGGAGAAATTTTCTTCTAAGATTTTGTTGAAAATATTTTCTGGGCCTTTCACTGGGGTTCTTCTCGTTCCTCTATTCCTATTATTCTTAGATTTCATCTTTCATACTGTCTCAGATTTCCTGTATATTTTGTTACTGAATTTTTTTGATTTAACATTTTCTTTGGCTGAATTATCCATTTTATTCTACCTGTCTTCAAGACTTGAAATTACCTCTACCATGCCTTGTACATAGTAATGGAGGACAGGAAGTATAGTGAAAATCACCTACCTGCGTCCCAGCCCAGTGTGGTCGCTGGAGGTACCTGGGTAGAAAATCTACATTCTAAATATTTATCCTTATACCTACAGATAAGTATAGGCCTTATCCCTCATCAAAGACCATTACAGAAAACCACAACTAATTAAAATTCAGAGAACAAGCCATTGTGTGTTGATTAGACCCACTTGTGTACCCACAGCACAATTTTTGCACCTAAGCCATAGAAGACAGAGTAGAAAGCTGAAGAACAGGAAGGTTGTGCTGTAAGACTGTATGTAACTCAGATAAACTATACCCACGAAGTCTCATCAACCTGGCTCCCTAAACAAGACTTGAACAAGGATAGCACCATTTTTAGATATGCTAACATGTAAGTGGGAAATCTCATGGGACCTGGCTGTCTAGTTTATGTGAACTCGACACAAGCTATAATCATCTGAGAGGAGGGAGTTTTAATTGAGAAAATGCCTCTATAAGATCAGGCTGTAGGCCAGCCTGTAAGGCATTTTCTTAATTAGTTAATGATAGAAAAGTGCCTAGCCCATTGTGGGTGGTACCATTTCTGGGCTAGTGGTCCTGGGTTCTATAAGAAAGCAGGCTGAACCAGCCATGGGGAGCAAGCCAGTAAGCAGCACCCCTCCATGGCGTCTATATCAGCTCCTGCCTCAGGTTCCTGCCCTGATTTCCTCGTCCATGATGGACTATGATTTGAAAGTGAAAGCCAAAGAAGCCCTTTCCTCCCCAACTTGCTTTGATCATGATGTTGCAGCACAATAATAGCAACTCTAACTAGGACAGGGCCCTAATCCTAAACAAAGAACTACAGGCAACGAAGGAATACTGAGAGTGGGAGAGAGAGTTTTCCCCAGGGCAGAGCCCCTCCCTGAATTGGTTATACAACACTAGGGCTCAGCCCAGAAATCATATTATATGGACTGTGCAGGTTGCATTTATATATTTAGGTATGTGTGTGCATATATATATATATATATGTGTGTGTGTGTGTGTGTGTGTGTGTATATATATATATAATTAAAAAGAGGTCATGAGTTTAAGAGAGAGCAAGGGGAAGTATATGGGAGGGGTTGGAGGGAGAAGTAGAGAAATTTTACTTTAATTAAAAATAAAAACTTCCCCCTTGGGACTTCTTCATTGTTCCCCATGGATTTTGGTATGTTATGTTTTCATCTCCATTCCTTTCTAGGGATTTTAATTTTTCTTTCTTGATTTTTTTGTTGACCCAATTACTGTGCACCCGTATGTTGTTTAGTTTTCATGAGTTTGTGTCCTTTCTGTACTTCCTGTAGCTGTTAATTAACATCCAGCTTTATTTCAGATAGAATGCAGGATGTTATTTAAATTTAAATTTCCTAAATTTATTGAAATTTTGTCTGGTATTTTAATGTGTGTTTAAACTTTGGAAAATGTTCCATAAGCTGGTGAGAAGAAAGTATGAAATGTTTGGGTGGAATGCGCTATAGATATGTTAGGTCCATTTGATTTAGGATGGCATTTCATTCCATAATATCTCTGCTCAGTTTTGTTTGGATGACCTGTCTGTTGGTGAGCCTGGAGTACTAAAGTCATCCATTTTTTGAGGTCAGCCTGTGATTTTAGATCTAATGGTATTTTTTTATGAAATTAGTTAACCCTGTGCTTGGTGTATATATGTTTAGGATTTTAATATTATTACAATAATATCATAATAATACTATTGGTGGAGTATTCATTTATGAGTATGAAATGTGTCCCTCCTTAACTCTTCTAATTATTAGTTTTTGTTTGAACTCAATTTTGTCAGATATTGGAATAGCTATGCCTGCTTGTTTCTTAGTTTCATTTTCTTTGGAATACTTTTTTCCATCCATTTACTCTAAGGTGTTATATATTGTTAATGGTGATGTCTGTGTTAATTTTTGTCTTCAGATCAAAGCTTTCTTAGTTTTAGCTTCCTCTGTATAGGTGAATTACTGGACACAAATTCCTTCAATCTATTTTCATTATAAAAAGTTTTTCTTTCTCCTTTGATTAGGACTGATAGTTTTGCTGGGTATAGTAGTCTGGACTATCATCCATGACCTTTTAGAATTTGTAGAACATCAGTCAATACCCTTCTTTCTTTCAAAGTCTCTATTGAACTGTCAAGTGTAACTCTGATAGGCCTGCCATTGTGACTTGGTCTTTCCCTCTTTCAGCTTTCTATACCCTTTCTTTGCTTTGAACATTTCACATTTTGATTCTTATGTGACATGGAGTGTTTCTTTTCTGGTCTTGTCTGTTGATGTTCCATAGGCCTCTTGCACCTTGATGGGCATCTCTTTCATTAGATTTGGGGAATTTTCTTCTATGATTTTTGTTGAAAATATTTTCTGTGTCTTTCACAGTATCGTTTTATAGTGTACTCTAATTCCTGGATTAAATAATAAAAATTTAATATTTTCTTTGACTGAGTGATTCAATTTCTCCACCTTGTCTTTGAGATCTAACATTCTCTCTTCCACTTGATCTAGTCTATTGGAAAATGTCCTGGTTGGACTTTTATCAACTTGACACAAGCGACGAGAGAACTTCAATTGAGAAAATGTCTCCCTTAGATTGGCCTATAAGCAAATTCATGAGACATTTTCTGGATTCATGATTGATGCGGGAGGGTCCAACTTACCATGGAAGGTGATCCTGGGTTGTATAAGCAAGCAGAATGAGCAAGCCAGAAGAAACAAGCCAGTAAGCAGCATTCATCCATGTCTCTGTTACAGTTTCTGCCTCCAAGTTCCTGCTTGTGTTCTTGCCCCTGTGACTTCCCTCTGTGACCTGAGAGTTAGAAGGTAAAAGGTAAAGTAAAGCCTTTCTTTCCTTACCAAGTTTTTTGTCATGATCTTTATTACCACAATAAAACCTTAACTAAAATGGTGAATCTTTCCTCTGAGCTTTTATTTTTTATTCCTAAGTTTTTTATTTCAAGTTCTAATTTAGTTTTGCTTTTCTTTGGAGATTCTATTTCTCTATTGAGCTCTATTTTTATATCTTGAAATGTTTTATTATGTCATCCAACTATTCACATATGTTTTCAAGGCCTTCATTCAGACATTTGTTTGTATCATATTCAAAGTCCTTTAATGCATTTATAATTGCTATTTTAAAATCATTGTCCTGTACATCAGATAACTTGATTTTGTCAGGGGCTATTATGATGGGGTTGCTAATTTCTGGAGGAGATATATTGTCTTGGTTTTTCATGTGGTTCATGTTTTGGGGATGGGACCTAAGTATTTGGAATTAGGTTACTAGTGGTGTTTCTTAGTTGAATGGATGTCTGGATCTTTGCTTGCTGTTACCCAACTTGTCAGGCTGTGGAACAGCTGAATGGTGTGGTGTTTTGTATTGTGACCACCATGTTTTAATGTGCAAAATGGGGTGTCAGAAGTGGTCACAGCCCAGCTAGAGAAAGGTGTAATTTCTGATTCCAGAAACAAACCTGTGCAGGCTTAGAAGTTCCTCACTGTTGATCTTCAGAAGTCTGTGGAAGGCCATAGAAACAGTATTGGAACTAAAAAATAAAGTATAGCAAGTCACAGATCAAATATGAAATTCAACCCATTTTATACAGTATCAATGAATAAGTCTAAGTGAAACTAAAAAAAATTCAATCATGATGGTATAAAATGAATACTTTTAGGGCTGGAGAGATGGCTCAGTGGTTGAGAGCACTGACTGCTCTTCCGTACGACCTGGGTTCAATTCCCAACACCCACGTGGCAGCTCACAACTGTCTGTAACACCAAGATCTGACACCGTCACACAGACATACATGCAGACAAAAACACATGCTTATAAACTCATTTTGTTGAGGCTTCTGAGTAAGATGGCAGATTAGAAAACTCATTTGTTACTCAAAGCAAAAAGTTGAGATAATACACAATAATTCCTCTTCTCACAAGAGACTGTATCTGTAAATAAATTTGTAGGGCAGTGGTGGCTCACGCCTTTGATTCCAGCACTTGGGAGAGAGGCAGACGCTGGAGGATCTCTGTGAGTCTACAAAGTGAGTTCCAGGACAGCCCGGGCTACATGGTCAAAAAAAAAATTGTAGCTGAAATCGCCACAGATAAGCAAAAGGGAGTAGCCACAAACTGGTGCTTAGCTGTGCTAAAGTCATGGGAATAGCCAGGGAAGTTCAGCCACCTCAGCCCACTCCCACCGCCACTGCAATTAGCTGAAATGACCAAGGGCTGAACACACTGAAGCAAAGATTCAGCACCAGCATGCAGGCTCTGGCTGAGGTCAGTAGGAACCACCAGCAATGGTTTATAGCCTCCGGATCTACTTTGTCACTTGAACAGCTGTGGAAAGAGGAGAGCAGGACCTAAGGCTTAGCTGTCCTGTCTGCTGCAGACATCAGTGGAAGCTGTGCCCCTGGAAACTGAAGTGTCACCTCCAGGGCACTTAGTGTGTGACAACAGGGGAACGCAGGATGCAGAACTCAGAAGTTCAACCAAAACATTCAACCAAAAGAAGTAATTTGTTTAAACTCCATCAGTACAACTATATAGCCCAAACTTGGCTTTGTAGGTTTAAACTGGAAGAGTACAAATGCACCTCTAGCTGGGTGGTGATAGTATATGCCATTAACCTCAGCACTAGAGAAGGCAGGAGGATCTCTGTGAGTTCGAGGCCAGCCTAGTCTACAGAGCGAATTCCAGCACAGCCAGGACTGTTACACAGAAGAACCTTATTTTGAAAAAAAGAAAGAACCTTTCCCATCAGTGGTTTGCTGCATGAAGCAACACAGGAAGGAAAAGGAATTCAAAATGCATCCCACCAAGAAATGCTGGTTGAGGAGAGAATATTTTTATGCATTTTACTTTTATTTTACACTGTCATCTTTTGTTATTATTTTGTTTAATTTTCTAACTTTTAATTCTTTTTTAATTCTTTTTTTACTACTAATACTAATAATAAATGTGGGTTGGGTTTCTTTCTTTTTTTTTTTTTTTTTTGGTTTTTCGAGACAGGGTCTCTCTGTATTTTTGGAGCCTCTCCTAGAACTCACTTTGTAGACCAGGCTGCCTTGAACCCACAGAAATCCGCATGCCTGTGCCTCCCAAGTGCTGGGATTAAAGGCGTGCGCCACCACCGCCCGGCATAACTTCTAAGTCTTAACTCAAATAGATAACTTGCTTTCGTTTTAATATTATTCAGTTAGGTTTTACGACTGTTCTGCATATTTCTGCACTCATTCCGTTGAGTACTCTCTAGTATTCCTATACACAACCCATATAACTTTTTTCTTATGCCTACTTAATTTCTTCTTTTCCCCACCAGCTTTGTACTTCCATAGATTTAACAACCTTTGAACTTTTTGAGAGTTATCCCAACTTCTCTTTTCCAGCTACTTTTCCTTCCTCAGCTCTTTCCTCAGTCCATCTAAAGCTGCTAAAGCCTAGTACTCAGTCCTACTTCTTTTCTCTTCTAACCTTTGTAAATAATAGTTTACTGCGCACTATAGCATCCATATTGCTTGCTGCGCAAAGCATGCGCTAGCTTTGGGGCGTTCAGCTGTGGGCCCCTTGCCAAAGGTCATCCCACCTGGGTTTGTTGACTGTTTACACCCCCGGGGTGTAAAGCTCACCTGCGCTTCCCACTGCTTCCTGCCACCTGCTGTGGACAACTTTGCCTTTCATTCAGTTGCCTCTGGCTTGCAGATGAGGTGAGTTTACACACACAGCCTTGAGAAGACTGAGTTTACAAACAGGCTTGAAAAGACAGGGGACGCCCCATTATTGTGCAAAAAAGTCCTCACACCTGCTGGGTAAAGACTTTCTAGGTGCAGCTCTTTTGCAGGAAGGAGCACCCACACTTCTGGAAATCCCCATGAGTTTACCTACGTTCTGTAAGGAAGCCAAATAAACTTACTGGTTCCCCAGAGTGAACGTCGGTGGAATTATGCCTCCTCAGTTTCTTGTTGGAACCTTAGGAGAAGGGGTAGATGTTATGTCTCCCCCAATGAATGAATTTATCAACACACTTTATACCCAGCTAGTTATTAAAGTTAAAGAGATAGCTTTTAACCTATTTCAATATTTGTATAGTATTGTGATTGCCTCTTCAGCTGATAGTCTTCTCAACTCTCAGAGTAAAATAGAGGAGTGCACGCTGTGCCCTAGGTATTTGGACTGACAGTTTATTGGTTTTTGTTTGTTTGTTTTATTTTCCTTTTTTTTTTTTTTTTTGGTTTTTCGAGACAGGGTTTCTCTGTGGCTTTGGAGCCTGTCCTGGAACTAGCTCTGTAGACCAGGCTGGTCTCGAACTCACAGAGATCCGCCTGCCTCTGCCTCCCGAGTGTTGGGGGAAAAAAATCAAAAAATGACACAAGCCCAGACACACAATCCCAATACAGAAAACCAATCATGACAAATCAAGGCAGTGTGACTGCTCTGGAAATAGCAATTCCACAGTAATAAGTTCGGTGAAAGCGAGCTAGACGAGAGCACAAAGGATTCTAAGGAAGAAAAGAAATGGTTTTTTTTTTTTTTTTTTTTTGGTTTTTCGAGACAGGGTTTCTCTGTGGCTTTGGAGCCTGTCCTGGAACTAGCTCTGTAGACCAGGCTGGTCTCGAACTCACAGAGATCCGCCTGCCTCTGCCTCCCGAGTGCTGGGATTAAAGGCGTGTGCCACCATCGCCCGGCTTAAGAAAAGAAATGTTAACAAAATCAAAGAGGATACAAATAATCTCCTAAACGAAACCAAATAGAAAACAAAGAAACAGCTAGATGAAATACAGGGTACAAAAGAGGAAGCCAGCAGAAAGATAGAAATACTGGAAAAAAGAAACCCCACCAAACTTAAGTTTTAGAAATGATAAGGTCATTAATCCAAATAAAAAGACTCAGTAGAAAGCCTCACCAGTATCAAGTGGGTTATAGACTTCCAAGGATGGAAAACAAGATAGATTCAGACGGAGACATAGCTAAAACAAGAACAATTTGACTACAACATATAATGTCTACAGGATCCCATTAAAACATAAAATTTATTGGTCATGAGGATACGGAGACAGAGAAGAACTTCAGGCTAATGGCATAAGTAATATACTCAGTAAAAGCATAGCATAAGATGTCCTAAATCTATGAAAAAATGACTATCTAAATTCAGGAAGTGAGCCGGCATGATGGTCCATCAAGTAAAGATGGTGCCCCGAAGCCTGATGCCCTGAGTTACATCTCTAGGACTTATATGGTGGAAGGAGAGAGCCAAATTCTGCAATAACAAATAATCCAGTTCATATCCCAACTAAGCAAATTCCACGCCCAGGCCTGTAAGGAACTAAGCCCACTGCTTCTCAAACTGTTTCATAAAACAAAAAGAGAAAGAATGCTACCAAACTTTCAACAAAGTCATTATTACTCTAATACCCAAGTCAACAAAGATGATGCGCAATAGATACAAAAAAAATCTCAGTAAAATATTTGCAAACAGAACCCAAGAATTCACCAAAAAGGTCACTCACAATGATCCAAGTTCACTTCATCCCAGAGACACAAGGATGGTTTAACAGATGCCAATCAATAAATGTCAAAAGTTTTTGGACAATGGCTAACATTCATTTGTGGTTTCTTAAAAACCATAGAAGAAACTAGAAATAGTTTGAGTGTAGTAACAGGTATATAATAAAAGCTCAAAGCATTTTCACTAAAACCAGAAACAAAACAATGATGTCTACCTTCTCCACTCTTATTCAATGGGCTTAAAGTTTTTCCTGGAGCAAGAAGCTAGAGGAAGGAAATAAAAGGAATACAAAATAGGAAGGGAAGAAATCAATGTATCCTTATTTGCAAATGATATGATTCTATATGTAAGATACTAAAAAGAGAATTCTTCATATTTGATAAACACTTTCAGCAAAGTGGCAGGATACAAAACTACCAAGTAATACAAAAATCAGTAGGCGACCTGTATATTAGTAATAAGCATGCTAAGAACAAACTAGCAAGAAAACAATCTCATCCACCATTTCCTCAAATGGAATAAACCTAACTGAAGAAAAGAACATTTTCTTCAAAGAAAACTTTAACGCTGGAGAAAGAAATTGAAGAAGACTCTAGAGGATGGCAAGGCCTCCCCACACACATGAACTCGCAAAATTAATACTGTGAAAACAGCTAGGCTACCGAAAGCAATCTACAGATTCAATGCAATCCCAAACAAAATTTTCACATTGTTGTGCTTTGCACAAATGGAAAAAAGAACTAAAATTGACATGGTATCACAAAAGACTCCAGATAGCCAAAGTAGTCCTTATCAAAAAGCACAATGGCGGAGAATTACCAGAGGTGATTCCAGCCTGTACCACAGAACCCCAGTAACAAAACAGAATGGGACCTGCCGCAAACCAGACACGTAGATCAGTGGAAAAGAATAGAGGACCCAAATAGAAGCCTGCATGACCACAGCCATCTGATTTTTCACAAAGATAGGAAGAATACACACTGGAAAAAAGACAGCTTCCAACAAACGGTGCAGGGATAATTGGATAGCCACAAATAGAAGCATAAAACTAGGTCCCTAGCTTTCATCCTGTACAAAAATCAACACAAAATGGGTCAGATATATTAATGTAAGATCTGAAGCTCGGAGACTATTAAAGGAAAAAGTAAGGAATACAGTACAAGATATATGCAAAGGTAAGGCACTCCTGAGAAGCATCCTGGTTATTCATATGGAAACAATACCATGAAACTGAAAAATTGATATTGGTGGCTTTAAAATGTACTTGTTCAGCAAAGGAAGCAAGTAATTGAGTGAAGAGAGCCCACAGAATGGAAGAGAAATAACTGACAGGGGATTAGTAATAGATTATACAAAGAACTAAAGAACAACCTAAATAACAAAAAATCAAGCAACCCAGTCAATAAATAAACTGGTGAAAAGAACAGGACATTCTCAAAAGACAGTCCTGGAGCTGGAGAGTTGAAACAGCAGGAAAAAGCAACTGTTGCTCTTCCAGAAGACTCACAACCATCTGTAAGTTCTAGGGGATCTTGCACTGTTTTCTGGCCTTGGTAGGCACCAGGCATGCATGTGGTGAACATATATGCAGATAAAATGCCCATACACATAAGGTATTTTTTTAAACTAAGTAGTACAAACGAACAGTAAACCTCAATGATACGGGAATTGTCTTCTAACTGATTTATTGAATCATTGAAATTGCTGGGAAAATCCTGAAGGGGTTCCATGGCTCAGGCAACATCACAGACGAGTGGCAGAGAGAATATAAGAGCTGAGATCAAGAAGATGTGCCCTGAACACATCTGGATGTGCCAGAGCCATTAAACTCACGAACTTGTTTCAGCTGTGGTTGGTTATCTGCATAGGATTGGCACAAGACTGGGACTCCCACCATTCATCAAGGCTGGGATGGTCCATGAGTACACACCCTTCCCAGATGGACTATTGACAGTTAAGGTTACTGGGGAAGGGACTTTCATTTTTCTTCAGTGGTGTACCCATGGATCGGTTGTTCTTGTTTTGTTTTTCAGACACAGGGTCGCACTACGTAGCCCTGGCTGTCCTGGAACTCACTGTTAGACCAGACCAGTGTCGAACTCCCAGAGACTCCCCCTCCTAAGTGCTGGGATTAAAGGGGTTACTGGAACACCAGGCTCAGATGGGTTGTCCTTGCTACGCTAAATAACCTACCTACATGAGGCAAGTAACTCACTAAACTCAGTGGGCTACAAAGAAAATAGGCATGGAAGTAGAAGGGCCCTTAGTGAGAAGCATTCCAGTGGAAAGGGAGGAAGATGAAGAGACAGAGATGACCAGATTATATCAACTGTGAAAATGGAAAACCAAATTGACAAGCTGATGTTTAGGCACGTAAAGAATGACCTACACAATCATAAAGAACAAAATCTGGAGTGGGCAGGGATGTGCACTGGTGGGTTTCACTTTTGTTCCCCTTTAAATCTATTCAGATTCCCAGCTGATAGGAAGGTGCTTCACATATTCCAGAAGATCTCTCCTCAATTAACCACTGCTGGAAATGCACCCCACATCTGTCGGTATGCATATGAATCCCTTAAACACTTCTCAATCCAATCTAAGTTGATAATCAAGTTAACATCAAATGGGTATTATTTTCATGATTTGACACACGCACACACATTCATACACACACATCTTTTATATGACTTCTAGTTTGGGTTCATTAGTTCACACTGTGCTCATTGGCTAGATATACTATAAAAATTTTGTAATACATATTTGCATTATAAATATATCAAATGCGAGAAATATAGCTTTGAATCTCTAAAAACAGATCCATCAAATGCTGGTTTTCTATTGTTTTATTGTTTGAGAATTTTATACATTCATATAATGTGTTTTGATTAACTCTACACCCAATTCCCTCCTCTCTCACTAACCCCCACCACTTTTCCCTCCCAACTTCATGTGCTCTTTCTGGTTTTTATTGATTGGCAATTTATTTTGGTTTTTAAAAGATTTTTTAAAATTTAATGTGTATGGGTATTTTGGAGATCAGAAATGGGCAATGGATCCCCTTGAACTGGAATGTGACCCAAATGAATTGGTGGTTGTGAGCCACCATGTAGATGCTGGGAACAGACCCCCAGACCCTTGGCAAGAACAAGTACTCTTAACCACAGAGCCATCTCTCTGTCCCTGTGCTTATAAAACACCCAGTGGGTCCACATAGTGCTGCCGGTATGTGCGCGGATCTCAGACCGTCCACAGGAGCATGGATAGCCTCCCTGTACTGGTATCCCTGGGGAAAACTGACTCTCCATTCCTCAGCAGCCACCAACTGCCAAGAGCTCCTCAGATAGGGCTAGAATTTCAGGAACCCTTCCCCAGTCCCTGCTGGGATTTTGCCTCGTTGTTTTTATTTTTTTCAATTTAATTTAACTTAGCTTTTATTAACATTTATTGGCTGTACATAGTAATTAGGTTCAGTGTTTTATCTCTCTCTCTCGTGTGTGTGTGTGTGTGTGTGTGTGCGCGTGCTGATCAAATCTAGTGTCCCTTTCCCTATACCCCCCCTTATTCATGCTGGTCTCTATTATCAACCACCCTAATTTTCGGTCCATTTTCCTTTTCAGCTTCCAAATTAGAGAACATAGTGTACTTATCTTTCTGTGGCTGACTTATTTCACTTAAATTATTATCATCCATTTTCATCCATTTCGCTGCAAATGTCAGGATTCTGTTCTCTGTGGATGAATAATGCTCCATTTTATACCACTCTTTTGGTGAGCACCTAGGCTGATTTCGTGTCTTAGCCATTATGAATAACTTTGTAATAATGTCTAGTATGCTGATTCCAAAGTTAGGTAAAATAGATTATATAATAGCTGTTTCTTTAGTCTTTTGTGGAAACTCCATACTATTCTCATAATGGCTATGCAGTATTAGTTCACATTCTTTCCAATAGTCTATAAATTCTGTTTTCTCCTCAGTTTTGCCAAAATGTGTGATTAAAAAGAAACACTGGCCATTCTAACTCAGATGTAATGTAACATTATATTTGGATTCACATTTCCATGGCTAATGATGTTGAACATTTTTTCATATATTCATTAACCATTTATATTTCTTCTTTTGATACGTGTCTATTCAGACCATTTCCTCCACCCCTTTTTTGATTTTTCAAGACAGGGTCTCTCTCTGTAGCCTTGGAATCTGTTCTGGAACTAGCTCTGTAGACCACGCAGGCCTCAAACTCACAGAGATCCGCCTGCCTCTGCCTCCTGGGTGCTGGGATTAAAGGCGTGCACCACCACAGCCTGGCATCATTTGCCCGTTTTTAATTGGATGGGGGATTTTGGTTTGGTTTGGTTTTTTTTTTTTTTATCTTCTGAGTCAGGCTCTTACTATGTATCCTATGGTTTAAACTCACAGGCCTCCTGCCTTCACCTTCCAAGTGCTGAGATTCTGGGGTGTGCCATAATACCCACCTAGACTATTTTTTCATTGTTTGTTTTTGTTTTTCTCTGAATCTATCAAGTTTAGAATATATCCTATCTATTGAATTTATGTCACATGAATTTCTGGCAAATAGTTTCTCTTTACTCAGTTGTTTCCTTTTCTGTGTAGATGTGTTTTCATTTCTATGTAACCTAATTTGTCAATGTTTATATATACATTTTCTGTTCTTCTTGGGTGCCATTCAGAAAATATTGCTTGTCCCAATGCACAGTGTCCTGAAGTACTTCCATGTTTTCCTCTAGCAGTTTCAAATTCTCAGGTAGTTCATTTGTGTCTTTGGTCTGTTTTAAGTTGACTTTGTAGCTCATGATTGACAAGGGTAGTGTTCTGAATGCCAATATGCAGTTTCCTCAGCACAAGTTTGGTTGACGAGGCTGTCTCCTCTTCGATATATGTTTTTGGTAAAGTTACTGAACATCAGTTGACTGTAGATGCATGGGTTTATCGCTAGGATCTCTGCGTCTGTTTTCTGCCACTATCATGGCGTTTTGGTCATTGTGGCTTTGTAGTACTTCATAGCAAGTATACTATTTAGACTTGCTCCTTTTGCTCAAGATAGTTTGGGCTATGCAGGATACTTTGTACTTCCATATGGCTTTCAAGATTATTTTTTCTATTTTGGTGAAGATTGTTATTGGTATTTTTATGGGATTTTATTGGACTCTTAAAATTCATAATCACTAGAGACCTTTCCATTTTCTGTCTTTTCCAGTTTCTTCTGTAAGTGTTTTGTCATGTTCATTGCATATGAACTCTTTACTTCTTGGCTACACTTATTCTTTTTTTTTCTTTTTGATTAATTGTTTTGTTTTACAGCCCGGCCAGTTTCCCCTCCCTTCTGTCCTCCAGTCCCTCCCCTGCCACTCCCATTCCACTCCTGTTCAGAAAAGGGCAGGCCTCCCGTGGATATCAACAAAGCATGGCATGTCGAGTTGCAGTGAGACTAAACACTGGGTGGTGGCAGCTGCAGGTGGCGGCAATGCTTGACTTTAATCCCTGCACTCAGGAGGCAGAGGCAGGCTCTCGAGGCCAACCTGGTCTACAAGAGCTAGTTCCAAGACAGCCAGGGCTACCCAGAGAAACCCTGTCTCGAAAAGCCAAAAAAAAAAAAAGAAAAAAAGAAAAAAAAAAAGACTAAATACCTCCCCTTGTATTAAGGCTGGATAAGGTAACCCAGTATGAGGAATAGGTTCCCAAAAGCCAGCAAAAGAGCCAGAGACAGCCCCTGTTCCTGTTGTTAGGAGTCCCACGTGAAAACCAACCTACACAACTGTCACATATATACAGAGTCCCTAGGTCAGTCCCATGCAGGCTCCCTGGTTGTCGGTTCAGTCTCTGTGAGCCCCTATAAGCCCAGGTTAGTTGACACTGGGAGTTTTCTTGTGATATCCTTGACCCCGACACACTGGCACAGGTCACAATTTCCTGAAAAGAACACCAATAGCACACACACTAAGATCGACAATGAATAAATACATGGTACCTCATGAAATTGAAAGGTTTCTGTAAGTCAACAGCAGTTCAGCCACAGCCTGGGTTTGGGTCCTGAGATGGAGGGGTAGGGGGAACCTGGGGGCGTTAGGGGTCAATGCATGAAGCAATGAACTGTGTGACCACCAGATAAATTTCACACAGGTGACAGGCCAGAATAGCTCCAGCCGCCTTTATTTAGACATGAAAAACAAGCATGTTTTTCCACACTAACAATTTTTTCCCATCCTCCAATATTAACCTCAAGCAAAATAAATATGTGAAATACACTTTCTCCCAAGTTTTACATCAAAACAACTTTAAACCCAAAGCAATACTTAATCATTTTGCTAGCTTGGCCAAATACCGAGCTGGGTACATTCTGACTTTACAAGACTAAAAGGTGATTGACATAGGCACACATTTTCAAGAACAACAATCCTGTTCAAAATACATTTACAGAAATAGGGGTGAGCTGTCTCCGACCTTGTCAACCCTGAATTAGAACAACTCTGGGGTCTGAAGTGACAGCTGGCATCCCCAGATAAGAAACCTGAGAAGTATCAGCTCCCAAAAATTTTAGGGGAAAATATTCAAGAAAAAAATGGGGTTTCTCAACCTACCTCAAGACCCAGCAATACCACTTTTGGGTATATACCCAAAGGATGCTCAATCATATTACAAGGACATGTGCTCAACTATGTTCATAGCAGCATTATTTATCATAGCCTGGAAACAACCTAAATGCCCCTCGACCAAAAAATGGATAAGGAAAATGTGGTACATTTACACAATGGAGTACTACACAGCAGAAAAAAATAATGACATCTTGAAATGACATCATATCAAGTGAGGTAACCTAGACCCAGAAAGACAAATATCATATGCACTCATGCATAAGTGGTTTTTAGACATAAAGCAAAGAAAAACCAGCCTACAATTCACAACTCCAGAGAACCTAGACAACAAAGACCCTAAGATCCTCTTTGTACATGGATCTAATGTACATGGGATGTAGAAAAAGACAAGACCTCCTGAGTAAATTGGGAGCATGGGGACCATAGGAGAGGGTTGAAGCAGAGAGGAGAGGAGATGAAGGAAGAGTAGCGGAGAAAAATATATAACTCAGTAAAATATTTTTTAATATTTATTTATTTATTATGTATACAATATTCTGTCTGTGTGTATGTCTGCAGGCCAGCAGAGGGCACCAGACCTCATTCCAGATGGTTGTGAGCCACCATGTGGTTGCTGGGAATTGAACTCAGGACCTTTGGAA
>NW_026068169.1:114391-115759 GCF_014885135.2 Alexandromys fortis | reverse complement strand
CAGAATATTGTATACATAATAAATAAATATATATATATATAAAGGAAACTAGCCATCAATAAACCAAATAATCCAACTTAAAAATGGGGTATAGCTCTAAACAGAGAATTCTCAACAGAATTTCAAATGGCCAAGACACTCTTAAAGACATGTTCATCCTTAGCCATCAGGGACATGCAAATCAAATGAATCTGAGAGTCCATTTTATACCTGTCAGAATAGTCAAGATCAAAAGCACATTTATTATTATTATTATTATTGTTGTTGTTATTATTTTGGTTTTTCGAGACAGGGTTTTTCTGTAGCTATGGAGCCTGTCCTGGAACTAGCTCCTGTAGACCAGGGTTGTCCTCAAACTCACAGAGATCCGCCTCCCGAGTGCTGAGTTTAAAGGCGTGCACCACCACCGCCCGACTTGCACATTTATTCTTGAGAATCTTTTTGAGCTGTTCTGAATGGAATTGAATCCATTTAGTCATTTTTTTCACAGTGAATTTGTTATTAATGTATGGAAAAGTGGCTTTTTATTGGTTTTGTAGCTTGTCGTTTTGTTGAATTTTTCAGTGAATAGTCTTTTGGTAGAGTTATCGGCAGTTGGGGTCTGGGCTTGGTGTTTCCAAATTATTGCTGTTTAAAAAAAATGTTTTGAAACAGGGTCTTTCTATTATATAGTTCTGGCGACTGTCCTGGAACTCCCTTTGTAGACCTGGCTGGTCTCTAACTCACAGAGAGCCACCTGCCTGTGAGTGCTTTTTCTCTAGAGCTTTTTATCTAGAGAATTTAAATTTAGATAATTTTATTCAGAACAAAGCTGTCCACCAGTAGAGTGGGTAGCGCCGTCAAGGCCAGGGAAGTGAGAGGACTCAAGGACTCAAGGACTCAAGCTACAATCTTAGATCTCTTTTTATGGGGCCTAAAGGAAAGAGGGACTACTTACTAAGGGGCACAGTTTGGGTGATTCTCTACTTAGATAGGTAGATTGATAGATGATAGATAGATAGATAGATAGATAGATAGATAGATAGATGATATTGGGTTATATAATCATTTCCTCTACTGTGCATGTCCCTTCCCATAATACATCTGATTTTTTTTTTTTTTTTATTTTATTTTTTTATTTTATTTTTTTAATACATCTGATTTTAATCATATACATGACCAGTTATGCAAAATAACAAAATTTTGCCTTACTGCTCAATGCTCAATACCAGTTCAGGCCAGATTGGCCCTTGTATTCTTCATACTTGGATACATTGAGGATAGACTTGCGCGCCTGCCGACTGGAGAGCGGGTTTTTTATAGGGAAGAGCAAAAAGCAAGTTTACAGAAGCAAAGGCATGGTTATCGGGATGAGGCGGGGGGGGGGGG
>NW_026068169.1:95366-108557 GCF_014885135.2 Alexandromys fortis | reverse complement strand
TCGAGACAGGGTTTCTCCGTAGCTTTTGGTTCCTGTCCTGGAACTAGCTCTTGTAGTCCAGGCTGGCCTCGAACTCACAGAGATCCGCCTGCCTCTGCCTCCCGAGTGCTGGGATTAAAGGCGTGCGCCACCACCGCCCGGCCCCATGCATCCCTCTTAGGATCCTTCTTGTTACCTAGTTTCTCTGAGGCTATGGATTGTAACCTAGTTATCCTTTGCTTTACATCTAGTGTCCACTTATGAGTGAGGACATACCATGTTTGTCTTTCTGGGTCTAGGTTACCTCGCTTGGGATGATTTTTTTTCTAGTTTCATCCATTTGCCTGCAAATTTCATGATGCCGTTGTTTCTTACAGCTGAGTAATACTCTATTGTGTTTATGTGCCACATTTTCTTGAGCCGCATGTGGGTTGTTTCCAGGCTCTGGCTGTTCTGAATAAAACTGCTATGAATACAGTTGAGCAAGTGTCCTTGTGGTATGATTGAGAATCCTTTAGCTATGTGCCCAATACACAGGAACCGGCTCTTTTGAACCTGTTCCTTTTGGTGGAATGCCTCGCTCAGCCTTGATGCAGAGGGGAGGAGCTCTGTCCTGCCTCAACTTGACAAGGCACGCTTTGATTGACTCCCACCGGAGGCCATATTCTTTCTGAGGTGTGGATGGGGGGGGGGTTTTTGTGTTTGTATGTTGTGGGGGGGGGGTAGAGGTGGGAGGGGAAACTGGTTGGTATGTAAAATACATTTTAAAACTTTAATAATAAAAAAACTTATTTAACATATTCATGAACTCTGATCCTTCGGGAAGAACACCCTGAGCCATTTCCCCATCCTTTGGTTTACAGTTCAATAAGAAATTGTGAAGGCCCAAAAAATTTGGGCCTATTTCCACTTTGACCAAGGTCAGAGAGTTGGAATTTACCTCTAGGGTAACGCGTTTCTACCTCAAGCAAAGGTCCCACCTAGATCTAGGTCAGAGTTCTGCTCACCCAAGGTTATTGTCAACACGTGTGGCTAATTGCCCGACCTTGTATTTCAGGAATAAGAAAGTTGGTGTGTTTCTATCTCAAACAAAAGTCCAAGGATCCAACTAAGGTTCCAGTTCCCTTAAGGAGATAAAATTGGATTCCAGCCAGGGAGTGGTTTGCCTGCCGGTTTGCCTGCCGAATGTTTTGGTCTAGCGTGTCAGCGTGACTTGTTTTGTTCTAGCAACAGACTGTTTAACTTTGGAAGTACTCTCGACCTTCAACTGGTCTATTCATTTCCTTGTTTCACTGTTACGGCAGTTTTTTAATCTTACTCCTACCTCTTGGGATCGTGTCCAATTTTAAGCAATTGGAAATTAAAAGTGGGCAATTTCAGTATTCACTGGAACTCCCTCCCGGTACTATTCTATGTTTTTCTGTTTTATTGTTTTCTCACGCGTCTTCATATTCTTTACTAATATTTCTAAATCCCCACACCCCTACCCTGGCAAGAGCTGCTTCATTCTCCTGTCGGGAGATGCAGTCTGCCATGGCGGGGACAGTAAGGTGACAGGAGAATGAAGCAGCTGCTCATCTGTATCTGCCCAAGAAAGCAGAGAGTAGGCAGAAAGTGCTGCGAAACCAGGTTATGAAACCTCAAGGCCCTTCTTCAGTGACTCACCTCTGCCAGCAAGCAAGTCTCCACCCCGAAAAGGTTTCAGAACCTTGCAAAAACAGTACCAACACTAAGGGACTTCTGGGTGACAGTTCACTTTCAAGCTGCAGCTAAGATACAGTCTGAAAGGTCAATGAAATGACGAGGCTACAGTTTCCTGCGTGGGAAAGGCAATGTGGGGTGTAGACAGCAGAATCTCGGCTGGAAATTAATAAATACTGAAATGAGTTATGAATACACAAGAGATAGTTTTTATTACTGCCCCCATTTTTGCTTCTGCTTGAAAATGTGTGTGCTATAACCTTTAAACACAGCTATAGTCACTAGGCCCCACTGTTGTTACCCCATCCATTTTAGGGCATTTTTTGTTTTGTTTTGTTTTTTCAAGACCAGGTTTCTCCAGAGATACTTGAAGTCCATTCTTGTGGTTGTTATTTTTAGATTTTTTTTTTAAAAAATCTGGTTCACACATGACATCTTTTTGTCCTTTTATTGAAAATAGGTTTTTGGGGGTATAATGTATCCTGAGTACAGTTCCCTTCCTTCTGCTCCTCCCAGTTCCTCCACACCTCTTCTCCCATCTGGACCCACTCCCTTTCTGTTTCTCATTGGAAAACAAACAGGCTTCTAAAGGATGATGATAATAAAATAAAATAAGATAAAACAAAAACTAACACATCAGGTTGGACAAGACAAGCCAACAAAAGGGAAAGAACTCAAGAGAAGGCACAAAAATCAGAAACCCAGCCGGGCGATGGTGGCGCACGCCTTTAATCCCAGCACTCGGGAGGCAGAGGTAGGCGGATCTCTGTGAGTTCGAGACCAGCCTGGTCTACAAGAGCTAGTTCCAGGACAGGCTCCAAAGCCACAGAGAAACCCTGTCTCGAAAAACCAAAAAAAAAAAAAAAATCAGAAACCCAGCCGGGCGATGGTGGCGCACGCCTTTAATCCCAGCACTCGGGAGGCAGAGGTAGGCGGATCTCTGTGAGTTCGAGACCAGCCTGGTCTACAAGAGCTAGTTCCAGGACAGGCTCCAAAGCCACAGAGAAACCCTGTCTCGAAAAACCAAAAAAAAAAAAAAAAAAAAGAGCTTTGCCCATGTTGAGCCAGAGGGACTGGGTTTCTTGGTGTCCTCGGTCCACTCTGGCTCTTACACTCTCTGTCTCTTCTTCTGGGGGGGCTCCCTGAGTTCAGAGGCCCTGAGAACAGAGGGCAGGGCTCCAAGGTCTCTCACTCTCTTCATAATGCCTGGCTGTGGGTCTCTCTTTGTATTTGCTCCCATCTGCTGCAGGAGGAAGCTTCTCTGCTGAGGGCCGAACAAGGCACAGATCCACGAGCACAGCAGAATATCATTAGAAGTCATTTTGTCACTGCAGGTGGTTTGGGTTTTTGTTTGTTTGTTTGTTGTTTTTATTTTTTTTAGATCAGCAGTATTTGCCTTTACCATGCGTCCCTGGACTATCTAGTCTCTGGTTGTTGGTCACCCAAGCAGTGTTGGTATAGGTTCCATCTTTTGGACTCCCACAAGCTTTGTGCCCCCATTGCTCTAGTACCTTCTGCAGGAAGGACACCACTGTAGATCAGGGTTTGTGGCTGCCTTGGTGTTTACGTTTCTCTTTTGGTAGCCCGCAGAGTACTTTCCTGTACCAAAGATGCTGGAACATAGGGATGAAGGCTCTAACTCATGGCATATTTTATCTGTATCTTCACATGTTGGAAGGGACATCTGACTCCTTTTACCCCAATCCAGGTGTTGGTGTCCTGGGTAGCCTATGTCGCCCCTTTTGATCTTCCTGCCTCAGTCTTCTCTGACTGGTGGGATTGCAAGTATGCACAGCTGTCCCCAGCTTTACACTCTTTTTTCTTTTCTTACTCTTTTAAGTGGTGCTAGGTATCCGAGTCGGGACCTTTCATGTGCTAAGTAAGCGCTCTACCACGCACATATATTTCCTTTGGAGGGCCTGGGATATATATATATACCTCAGTTTTTCCAATCCTGTTTTATAAGCGCATCCATCCCATTCAGGAGGTCTCTCCCTAGTCACCCCCAAGACCCTTCCTATACTAAATATACCAAACCTTAGAATTTGGCAATGAAATTGCTGGCTCTCGCCAGATATCAAATATGCTAATGCCTTGACTTCAGAGTCCAGCAAATTTCTCTTGTTCATAAACTAGTTTATGGTTTACTGTATAGCCCAAACATACGAAGACATAAAATTGGATTTTGAAAGTTGAGACTGCTACTATAAAAACTGTATTAAAATGTGACCGTGGCTTTGGAACTGTTTAATAAATAGAAGCTGGAAGAGTTGTGCGGTATAAGCTAGAAAATGCCTGGATTGCTGCTGTGGGTGGACTATTTAGAGAGACTGCACAGAAGGCTCAAGAAAAACCCATGAGCCGGGCGGTAGTGGCGCACGCTTTTAATCCCAGCACTCGGGAGGCAGAGGCAGGAGGATCTCTACGAGTTTGAGGCTGTCCTCGTCTATAAGAGCTAGTTCCAGGACAGGCTCCAAAAAGCACAGAGAAACCCTGTCTCGAAAAAAAAAAAAGAAAGAAAAACCCATGAGAAGAACTCTAGACGAAGCTGTAATCTTACAGAGCACCTAAGCAGGGCTAGGGAAGTGACTCCGCAGATGAGGTGACTCCGCCCAAGCATGCAGCTGTGAGTGTGGATCCCAGCACTCACGCAAAAGTAGGGCATGGCATTGCCCAGCTGTTACCCCAGGATTGAGGAAGATAAAGGTGGCATTGGGCAGAAGTGGAAATGGGAGTCCCAGGATCTTTCTATGAGACCTTGCCTCAAAAATAAGGGGAAGAAGGATCAACTGGGGGGGGGGATACTGAGAGAAATGAGTGATATTTGGGGGGCGTTCCCCAGGGCGAGGTGAAAACCTAGCACAATGGAAACTCCGTGGATTCAAAGAGATTAACTCTGGCAAAGACTCCTAATGGGGACTCTGAATTGGCCATCTTCTGTAACCAGGCAAAGCAGGTAGAGGGACTGGGACACCAATCCAGCCACATAACCTTCGAGCTACAGTGTGTTCTGCCTGCAGAGTGTTCTGGGCCCCTAACCTATAGAACTGTCATCAAGGAGACAAGAGAGGCTTCCTCCAGCAACCAATGGGAGCAGATGGACAGTCCCTACAGCTCGGGAAACCCTGAAGAGGACAGGGAGAGACAATCAGAGGAACCAGAGGGGTCAGGGGCACCAGGAGAACAGTGCCCACAGAATCAGTTGACTCGGACTCATGGGGCGTGCAGAGAACAGGGCATCTGTAGGGGTCTGTCCTAGGTCCTCTGCATATATGTTGTGGCTGAGTAGCTTGATGTTCTTGTGGGATTCCTATCAGTGGGAACAGAGGCAGCAGCTGACTCTTCTGTTGTTGTTGTTTTGGCTTTTGTTTGTTTGCTTGTTTGTTTGTTTTTCGAGACAGGGCTTCTCTGTAGATTTGGAGCCTGTCCTGGAACTAGCTCTCTGTAGACCAGGCTGGCCTCGAACTCACAGAGATCCACCTGCCTCTGCCTCCCAAGTGCTGGGATTAAAGGCATGCGCCAGTGGTAGCTGACTCTTGCCTACTTTTGGTACCCTTTTCCACCTTGATGTGATGGTATATACCCGGTCTTATTAGAGCATATTAGGCCGTGTCTGTTTGATGTCTCTGCATCAGGGACATCAGGTAGATCTGCTCTTTTCTGAGGGGGGGATTAAGGAGAGATAGGTCTGGGGAGAGGGGAGGTGGGGGGAGACTTGGGGGAGGGGAAGGAGGCAAAACTGCAATCGGGGTATAATATATGAGAGAAGAATAAAAAATAAAAATGAGGAGAACAATTTATGAAGACACCCCATGTCAACCTCTGGCCCCAACATGCATGTACACACATACAAATACATTATATTATATGTGTATAATACATATACATTATATGCATATGTATACAATACACATATACAATGCAGTATACATATAACACATAAATACATAGTTATAAACAGAATGTTGGTATTCATAAGTATAACAGAGGACACTCTAATAAGGTCCCACAAGGAAATTTAAAACATGTAACCATATGGCCGGGCGGTGGTGGCGCACGCCTTTAATCCCAGCACTTGGGAGGCAGAGGCAGGCGGATCTCTGTGAGTTCGAGACCAGCCTGGTCTACAGAGCTAGTTCCAGGACAGGCTCCAAAGCCACAGAGAAACCCTGTCTCGAAAAACCAAAAAGAAAAAAAGAAAAAAAAACATGTAACCATAAATTGTAGGCAATGTATCTTTGTTATGATGTGGGAAAAAACTGGTTGAACTAGGAGCGATCAGGCGAAAAAATAATTCATACAAGTGGAGGCATCACAGTAACAACAAAACACTGTACAAAGCCAGAGTGCTCCTAACAGCCCAACAGTGGCATACAAATACATAAAACAATGGGAAAGAATAGAGAACCCAGAAAATAAACTCGTGCATTTATGGTCAGTTGATTTTGAATAAAGCTGCCAAGAACACACAATAGAAAAGGCCAGTCTTTTTAGTAAATGGTGCTGGAAAAACTGGATAGCAATATGCAGAAGAATAAAATTATACCTTCACCTCCCATCTTATTTAACAAATGAAGTCAATGCACTAAATATTTAAATGTAAAACATGAACGTATACAATTATTTCAAGAGAGTGAGCAATATGGCTCAGCCAGCAATACATTTGCTGCCAAGCCTGACAGCCTGCATTATATCCCCACATAATGTGGGTCCTGGTGTTTGCTAAGTTTTTTCCATGGGATGGGGAAAGAACTGACTGTCTAGGAAAGACAACACACCAAAATGCAGAAAGAATAAAAGGAAAAAATAGAAGCTTTCTTGAGGCAGGCTGAGATTGCTTGTTTGATGGTATGGGAGGGGAAACCCGGAGTTAGGAGGTCTGCAGGGGCAGAGGGTGGGGGTTGCTTTGTGTGTAGGGGTGCTCTGAGTTAGGTGTTTTTTAAGTCTATCTCATTTTCCTTATCATCTCATTCAGATGTTTGTATGTGAGCAGGCCTTTTCTTCCCTATTGCTGTTTCCATGGGAAAGGAAATACCCATATTGGGCATTTTCAACAGCGCCGAGACTCTGAAAGGCTATGTGGAGTTTTGGAATTGGACTAATGGCATTTTACATCATGATGTGACCTGTGGTCCCAGGAGTGGAATGTGGTGCTTTGAATGAGAATATGTCCCATAGACTTGGATGTTTGACTACTTGGCCCTAAGTTGGTGGTGGGTGATGTTTGGTAAGTTTAGGACACATGATCTTGCTGGAGGAAGTCCGTCACTAGGAGTGGGCTTTAAGTGTTCAAAAGCTGCAAGCCCTTTCAAGTTTGTTCTCTCTACATTCTGCTTGTGGATTGAGATGCGATCCCTCAGCTCTCAACTTCTGGCTCCAGCTGCTTCTGTCTAGCTGCTACGTAAGCTGTTCAGAGCCAACAGTCCAGTGTTATGGCAGAGCCTCTTCTGTACTGTATACAAGCAAACTGATCCTTTTCTATAAGGTTTGACTTGGGACTTACCAAATCTAGAAGGTCAGACTTCTGCTTAAGTCAAAGGTCTGCTCTCTGTAACAATTTTAAGGACCAACCACCTGCCACTAAGGTCTGCCACCTGCTGCCATGCCCCCCCACCATGACAGATGCTTATCCCTCTGGAACCATAAGGCCAAATAAATCCTTCCTTCTATAAGTTGTCTTGGTCATGATGTTTTACCACAGCGACAGTAAATGAATTAATACATGTAGTAAGGTCAGAAGTTAGTTTTATTTCCAGTATAGCATAGTTGGATAGAATTTTAAATGATGCTCTCAAGATTTTGAACAAGGTTATGTTATATGAGCCATAGGCCAGATCCCTGTAGATCCCTATGAATGGCTAATTTTTGTTTAGTGAGAGAGAGAGGGTGATTGTGAATGCCCGGTGAACATTCTCTAACTGTCAGAGTCCCTGTCGGTGGTCACCAGGACTGATCTTAGGTTCATTTAGGGAAGTCTAGTTAAAACTTGAAAAGGATAGACATCCCAGTGGGTTTGTTGGAGGACAAGGTTTTAATAGTAATTCCAGCATTCTGTCAGACTTTCTCTTCGTGCCTTGGGGTTAGATATGGTGATGAGATATGGCAATCCAGATTTAGGACCAGAAAAGCTGAAGAAGCAGGACTTGGAGTTCTCAAGGCCATTACAGCAGGAAGACAATAATCCAGAGAAGGACAACTGTTCCCAGAAAGACACCAAATAATGTTAGTTGGCTGGGCAATCTCCAGTGAGGGAGGCATGCATGGTGTATAGTCCTACTGACGAGGCTATAATGAGGAGAGCGTCAACAGCAAATAGCATTCAGATACAGAGAGATGCTAGCCACATAGGAGGTAGATGGTTATTTCCGGGAGACCAGTCTGCTTTCTCTGGTTCACAGGAGTAGGGGCTGGCTTTGGAAGAGGTATTGTGTATGACTTCCTCAGATGGGGACCACTGCATGGAGTACCATTTCCTGTCCACACCAGACACCTTGACAGCTGCAGGAATAGATAAAATGACAGGCTAAGGGACACCCAGTGTCTCTTATATGTAGAAAGGAAGAGAGAGAAGTTTCTTTTGGTTTTCAAGTTAAAATGATAGTAGACCCGTCTCTCTTGGGTTCAGGTAGGTATAGTATTGAATTGAGCCAAGGTCATGATACCCCATATCTAGACTACATTTTTTTTATCAAGTAGAAAATCATGCCGGGCATGGTAGCACATGCCTTCAGTGTGGAAATAAGAGCGGTGGGGCTGCGTCCCCAGCACCCCAACCGCCTGCTATCTTATGCCGGAAATAACAACACACAAACTGTATTCATTTAAAGACTTCTTGGCCCATTTCTATCTAGCCTCTTCTAGGCTAATTCTCACATATTAATTTAGCCCATTTCTAATAATGTGTGTAAGCACCCCAAGGTGCGCTTACCAGGAANGGGGCTGCATCCCCAGCACCCCAGCCGCCTGCTAGCTTATGCCCTAAATAACAACACACAAATTGTATTCTTTTAAATACTGCTTGGCCCATTTCTATCTAGCTTCTTCTAGGCTAATTCTCACATATTAATTTAGCCCATTTCTAATAATGTGTGTAAGCACCCCAAGGTGCGCTTACCAGGAAGATTCTAGCCTACGTCCATCCTGGGTCTGAGCTGCCTGGGAGAGCGGAGCCTGGCATCTCTGCTCCAGAGAGCAGAGCTGTTGAGTCTGTCCGAGGAGTCTTACTTCACTTCCTTTTCCTCCTGTTTACTCCTCCCACCTATGTTTTAACCTATCAGGGCAAGCAGTTTCTTTATTTAAGTAACCAATGACCTTCCTCCATCATCTCAGCCCTTGGGAGGCATAGGCAGGATGTCTGTGAGTTCGAGGCCAGCCAAGACAGTCAGGGCTGTTACACAGAGAAACCTTGTCTCAAATCTAAAAAAGAAAAAAAAAGTAAAGAAAAAAATCATTACTGAGAAATAGCTGTCTAAATAGCTTCTCATATGGATTTAAGCCTAATGTCTAGGGTTTGTGAACCTTAAACTGTTAAAGAGTCAAACCAATCATTTTTATGTGTGTTTTTGAGACAGGGTTTCTCTGTGTAGCCTTGGCTGCCTTGGAATTCTCTCTGTAGACCAGGATGGTCTCGGACTCACGAAGAGCCACCTGCCTCTGCCTTCCAAGTGCTGGGATTAAAGGTGCGTGCCGCCACCACCAAGCAGTCAATCATTTTAATTGTGGGCTATATTTTACTTTTTGGTGTTTAAGACCATACAGGCTGCCAAAGTTGATTGTTTTGTTGTTGTTGTTGTTTTTTACTGCTAAGATGAGTTGAGGATCTGGTCCTCAAGGATCACTCAGGCTTGAGACCCTCAGACTCTTTGTTCCAGCGATGTGACTATATGTTGAGGGCCTTGCTTAACTGTGGCCTCCCTTGTGAGCATGGAGGAAAATATTTGTCCCACTCTTTGAAGCCTAGACACTAGTTAAAAGTTCACTGGGTGGACTTTATGGCCTCCCATGAACAAGAGAACATGCGGCTCCCTACAGAAAACCTTTTGACAGATGTCCCATAGTCTCCTGGGACCCAGTTGAACTTGAAGGCCAAAGGGGAAGCTAGTCTTCATTTTAATCCTTCTGACCACATTAGTGTAGCCTCCATGCATGGCCACTGAACCCCCAGAAGGCCAGTTACAGCAGTCTGGTACTTTTAACTACAGTGTAACATTTAGATAAACTCTGTAACCAGTGTTTTCAACCACTGAGTCATTTCTCCAGTGCCCGGACATTCTTTTTTTTTTTTTTTAAATTAGTCCTTGTAACTGTTATGACGAGTAGACCTTTGACTTAAGCAGAAGTCTGTCCTTCTGGACTTGGTAAGTTCCCAGTTAAACCTTACAGAAAAGGATCAACTTGCTTTATAGAGTGCCAAAAAAAAAAAAAAAAAAAATCTGACATAACACCAGTCTACTGGTTTTGAGCAGCTTAAGTAGACAGATGCAGCATTTCCTCAAATCCATGCTGATAACCTCTCCCAGGGATCACCAAAATCAGCATACCTATGGTGTGGTGCTAGCGTTCCTACTGAGAATGCTTTGTAAGACAATCCCCTCCGTGATGAACATCCTGCTAGCTACTATTAATACAGACACTTTCAGAGCATTGGGATAAATAACAGTAAGCAATGCTAGAGACAGCTTACCTGGTAGCCGGTCTTTCATTTTTATGTGCATTGACGTTTTTTGCCAGGGGTATCAGGTCACCTGGAACTGGAGTTAGAAACAGCTGTGAGCTGCCATGTGGGTGCTGAGAAGTGAACCCAGGTCCTCTGGAAGAGCAATCAGTGCTCTTAGCCGCTGAGCCATCTCTCCAGCCCCCTTGTTAGCTGTTCTTAAGGGCACAAAGTCTTTATACTTCGGTTGTCTTGTTCTCTTTTCTCTCTGTCACAGAGTCAGGGGGCCAGTCTGACTCAGGGAAGGGGGCTTTGGAGGACATTTTGAGACAAATATGCCTGGGTCTGAAGTTGGAAGGCCAAATCCCATCTCCAGAGCCAGCATCTCAGTAAGCTTAAGCAACACATGACACTTTACTAAACAATACAATGTGTGCGGATGTATATGGATAAATAGTGACTATATAGAGAGGGGGTGGGGAGAGAGAGAAGACATTAACTAACTGCTGTATGTTGAATAGAAGACTTGCTTTTTGTTGTTGAGTCCAGGGTTGACAGGTTAGACCCAAAGTACCCGCCCTCTTTTTAACCTGTAATTTGATTAGATAGATGAGTCTCATCAGAAAGGCCTGTGGGACTGAGAAGAAACAAAATCCTTTTAGAATACTATAAAATTTCCTTTTAGAATACTATAAAAGACAACACTTGATTTGAAAGCATTACCCCTGATTTCTTTATGCTTCATAAGGTCCAGAGTATGTGGTGTCTAGACTCACGATCAAACAAGATCAAACTAACAGAGAGACCTTTACCAATGTCTAACTTGAGACCCTCGCTGCTTAGACTTGAGATGACCAACTGCATGGAAGCCAGCATGCACAATCAGTCTGAGTGTGCCTGAACATGGGCAGACTACCTGAAAAACCTAAAAAGTTCCTACTCGCCTCTAATAAGATCAAGTTGTAGAGGAGATTCACTTTCTCCCTGGCAAGGGGCCTTCTGGTAAGAGGGAGAGAGATGTGACCTTTGCTTTCCTTAAATCTGTTCTCTTTGGGTTCCGCTAAAGAGGAGAGTCTGAACATAGGTGGGTCTGAACTCTCCTGCCAACTCCTGCAAGGGCAACATCCCAGAGGATACTGGGGTCAGGCCTCCTGGGGAAAGGATAGTGCTCTTTCGTCTTTGTGTCTGAGGATCTACTTTTGCTGAACTCTTGAGAAGGCAGCCCAATGGTAACTTTAGAGGCATGCTGGGGCCACTTCGTCCAATCTGCGACAAGATGGATGAGCAAGGACAGAAATCTTGGGTCTGGCTTGTTCTTTCCCTATTGGCACTCCCCAGCCTCTTTGGAGGGCGGGAGGGAGCAGGGGTGCTTTTCAGTCTGACTTGGGGACAGGCCAGGTGAACAGTACGATTTCAGCACTTAACTCCTGCCCAGATCTCCCTTTTCTTCATCCAGTGTCTTTTTTCCAGGTCTTTCCTGCCGCAGGGGCTCGGGCCCTGGTCCCTACAGTCTTTTGCTTATATTCCCAATACTTCTGGGATTGCCATTACTTTAAAGAAAATATCTGCCATTTGATCCTTTGGAGAAAGGATGCAGGCAAACAGATGCTAATTAGTTGGAAGTTTGCCTTCACCTATCCAGGAAAGGATTTGAAACAGCTCTCTGCTGGCCTTAGAAGGATCTAGTTGGGGGAAAAATGACCAAGGTTAGCGATGGTGGCACTCACCTTTAATCCCAGCACTCGGGAGGTAGAGGCAGGTGGATCTCTGAGTTTGAGGCCTGCCTGGTTTACAGAGTGAGTTCCAGGACAGCCAGAGCTACACGTAGAAACCCTGTCTTGAAAAACAAAAACCAAGAGGAAAAAAACCCAAACAAACAAAACTCAAACAACCCCCCCAAAACAAACAAACAAAAACTGGCCAAGGTCCCCAGGACTTGTTATAATAATATAACATATTATTATGTTGATAATGCTTTACAAGCAGCGATGCTCCCTAGGCCACGTGGTCTATGAACGAAGCTGGTGAAGACGGTAAAAGAGAAAAAGAAGCTTGAGACATAAAGAGGATTCACAAAAAGCCAATTCCTACAGGACCTAGAAAGGGGAAGTTTGAGGCTCTGGTCAAGCAAGTGACCCATGGTGCACGTTTTATTTCTTTTTTTATTTATTTTTTGGGTTTTATTTTCAATATTTATTTATTCATCATGTATACAATATTCTGTCTATGTGTATGCCTGCAGGCCAGAATAGGGCACCAGACCCCATTACAGATGGTTGTGAGCCACCATGTGGTTGCTGGGAATTGAACTCAGGACCTTTGGAAGAGCGGGCAATGCTCTTAACCTCTGAGCCACCTCTCTATCCCCTTACTTTTTGGTTTTTGGTTTTTCAAGACAGGGTTTCTCTGTGTAACAATCCTAGCTGTCCTGGAACTAGCTCTTATAGACCAGGCTGGTCTCAAACTCACAGAGATCCTCCTGTCTCTGCTTCCCGAGTTCTGAGATTAGATTTTTTTTTTGAGACAGGGTTTCTCTGTGGCTTTGGAGCCTGTCCTGGAACTAGCTCTGTAGACCAGGCTGGTCTCGAATTCACAGAGATCCACCTGCCTCTGCCTCCCGAGTGCTGGGATTAAAGGCGTGTACCACCATAGCCCAGCTGGGATTAGATTTTTATCAATGAAGTTTAACATCTAATTTGGGCTGTACTGGCAAGTAACAGGACTACAGGAAGGCCAGGCCTAGGCACACCCAAGGGTATCTGAGGACTACATTTGGGGAGGTGTGTCCCTCCCCTTGAGGCCCAGAAATTGTGGGGACAGATCCCCTCCCTAGCCACCTTTCTTCCCCCCTCCCCCCT